>NC_081347.1:7594750-7690620 GCF_029784015.1 Lycium ferocissimum
AAAAAAAAAAAAATTTTAAGAAACTTAAAGAAAAAAGGGCTTTACCCTTTTTTTTTTTGTTTAAACCATTTTTTTACCAATCTTTTCCCTTTTTTTCCCCCTTTATATTTTAAATTTCATATTACCTTATCAAAACCCAAAGTTTTTATCAAAAGCACCTTTTATTTATAAAAAATAACTTTTAAAACATCAAAAAATATTTTTTAATAAAGGGTTTAGTCTCTTTGGGCTTTTTTCCTTTAAATTATTAACTAAAATTTTGGGGTTTTTGGAGTGTTTCCCAAAAAGAAATCTCCCCTTTGAAAATTTGATATCAAGAAAACCCCCCCCTTTTGGGTCATTTTCCCATTAAGGGAAAGCACCTATATATATATATATATATATATATATATATAAAAATTATTTTGGTCAATTTTTGGTACCTTTAACCAATATAGTCAGGTACTTGCCACCACCCACCTCCAATTAGCACATGTATTTTGTAATCTATCCGTAAGGCTTGCCCGCACTACTACCTACCTCCCGCTGTCATCACTGAATATTGAGCCTGATACTTCATGATTCTCAACACACTTCATTAACCACTAGTCATATGTGCAAGATACTTGTTGCATTCCACCAAATATGAGACTCTCTAATCTTCATTCGAATTCATGCCCCAAATACTTGTTTTCAATATTCAAATATCCCTTTCGAATTTCAACTTCTATTTTTTATTTCAATTTTGACTAGGTATTGTCCAAACATAGGTCAAGAAATCTCGGCAGTTTTTGGGGACTTCGTCACAGAGGATTTCTTAGCGAATGCACGAAAACCAGTGTGCTAATATGTTTCTTAACACTCCCCAAATAGTACAGTACTATGTCGGAACATGATTGATTTCTTGATAACGTGACATGAATTTACACACCAATTGCAAAACTTACCAAAGGTGCAATCTTTTACCAAATCTTGGTAATTATTTCAACTTAATTAAATTACTATATGAAATTGACACTTCTCCATTTTTTTTTTTTTTTTTGGTGTATCTCACTCGGTGTCCGGTATCATTTTGGGTCCCAAATAATTCAAATCCACGCCCTGTATGACCAAATAAAGAAGAAAACACTTTCTACTTAAAAGTGAGAGAAATTTTATTGTTCACAAAGATGATAAATTGAAACTTAAAAGTAGAGACGAAAGGTTGGTTTGTTTATCCCAATTGAAAAAATCAATATCGATTGGATCCATTGATATGCGTATTTTCTTTCATCTGCTAATTGAAATAATCTACATAGTCTTCCAACCACCTAATACCGCACATGCAATTGAGTCAGTAAGCGTATCTTTTTTGTGTGATGCTAAATAAAGCTTTTTACTTTAATGGGCAAACCACTTAAAACATATTATACTCCGCTAAGTCAAACCAAGTATGCTCATTAATAGTACTACATTTAATTATATTACGCCGGGTTTCTTCACCCACCTTATACCAAAATCTATCAAGGTTGAATTTTCCTAACTTAACCATAATGGACCACTATCTACTACATCAAAATATGTGGTAATAGGCAAAGAAAAATTGTAGGCACCAGGACAGTTTAAATGCTCTTGGAATAGTAAGCCTACGAAGGCAAACATGCTGCTGATTTTTTTATTTTTTATTTTACTCTAGCCATCAGTATTCAAAATTCACTTACTCGTCCAATCCAGATTCGCGCTGATAAACCTACCACAAGAAGTAAAACACTCTTTATTTTTCCTTCCACACTTAAAGTACTGGATCAACGCCTCGAATTGACCAGATTCACTAGAAAGAAACATGTTGAGCGTGTCGAAATATAGAGTCTAAAGTTGAAAGAACTAAGGAGCCCTTTAATAAAGGCGAATCTAGAATCTAAAGTTACTTAGGTTAAAAAATTTGTACATAAACACACTTCTAATTTTTAGTGTGTAATTTGTCCGAATAAAGAATGAGTATTGACTTTTAACGTGTATACATATTTCGAATAAAAAATACTAGATTTGTCCTTGCAGAAAAAAGTAAGAAATTTACCTAATACGTTATGCAATCTTAAGTATATTTTATGTACTGGCGTTGGAAAAGATATTCTCTAGCAAAATCGCCTGCAAGTAAGAGTTCGATTTTGCTATCTTGTTCTCATAATATTTTATATTTCAACTTGATTTTTCTCTTTCCACATCCTCCAATAGCACCGTCAAGTCTCACAGAGGGTGGAAGTCGGCTAATGTAATTGTAAGGTCGGCATACAAATTCTTTGAATAAAAAATACTTTTAAGGATAGTATATATTAAGCTACTGCAGCTGTACGAAGAGTTGGCGCCAGCAATTCTTGACGGTTGAAACATTTAATATTAACTCCATCATTTTGTAATGTGCTAATGAGCCAAAACCCAAAAGAACTAAAAAAAAGAGAGAATCTTGACCATTCTTTCTTTTTTTCTCATTTATGTAAGTTTTGATGAACAAAGTTACTTGTGGTAATACGAGGTAGCAGCTACTCAAGGAAAGCGTTATCAAATACTTATGTTGATACGAGGAGCATTACTCAATGAAAGCCTAATAAAGTTTTCCAATGTATGTGCTAGTATAAAATAGGTGAACAAAGTTATCTAGTACTTATGCTCCTGCTACTACTCATGGAAACCTCGGTGCATAAACCGATAGAGTTATGTGATGTATGTATTAGTATAAGGTACGTGAACAGAGTTACCTAATACATATGCTCATATGACGTAGCAACTACTCAATGAAGTGGATAAAGTAATAAAGTTATCCGATCCATATGCTAGTACGAGGTAGGTGGATAAGGTTATCCGCTATGCTCGTACAAGGTTGCAACTACTCCGTGGATAGACCGATAGAGTTATCCGATGCATGCGCTAGAATGATGTATCAGCTACTCAATTGGAATAATTGAGGTGTATGATATCAGCTACCAATTGAATAATTGAGGTGCACACAAAATGGCCCAACACCACTGTTATAGAAGAAAATATTGACATGGATGCATTCTAGTTATCAGAACCAATGTACTATCATAGTAGCCACAAGCTCAAATTTTGGCTTTACTAATTCTCAAAATCTCATGCTTCATAATATTGCAAATTGCTCCAATAAATTCATCAAGAACAAACTGCGCCAAACCTTCATTATCTTATATGCTAAAGGAAAGCTCTGTTATGTAAATTTACAAAGCTAGAAAAACAAGCTCAGCTAATTCTATACATTTATCAAATAACTAGATATTGAATTTTATAGCGTGGACTCTGATTCATCAAATGAGACACCAAGTTTTTCCTGGCCAAATAGGAAAATGGTCATCACTTACTGACCTGAAAGAATATGTTTATAGAAGCTTTAAGTTACATTCCTGCAGAGTATTCGTCGCCTTTTAACGAACAAAAGAATCTCATGGAATCCGATCACTGAGTAGCTTGAATCAGCAACACCTGAGAAACCTGGCTAAGGACCAAAATCCCTTCATTCATCCAAGTAATCATCATTAAACATCATTCTAGCACTTGCACATTCCTCTATTGCTTTTGCATTCACTTCCCTTCCATACCTCCATATGTAGTTTAGCCCGACGAGCAGCTCCGTAATTGCTGATTCCGTCTTTTCTTGATTTGCATAATAGAGGGTTTGTACGAGCAGCACATTCGTTCTGGACACGAAATTCTGATGCTCGAAACTCCGTTCAGATTGCCATCTTATCATGTTATGAGCAAGCGGAGCGAGCCATTCTAGTATCCCCAACATTGCTTCATTCCATTCTCCAGCAAGAACCGTGTCGTAAACCGATGACGTTAAGTTCTTAGCAAACGGCTTTAATTTCGCCCTGAGGGCTCCTCTTAAACTAGCCGGTAACATGTTGTATAGGTCTTCTCTTGCATCGTGTCCGATCAAGTGAGGAGATGCTACGAGTTTCTCAATTACGATAATGACATTTGAATAATGCAATGCTAAGGCAGCAGCCGCGAGAGTTTCTGGAGGAGCGTTTAACAACCTTTTTTTCGCATTATAACTTGTCAGATAAGAGCAAGTAGAATAGCCATCGGAAAGGCCATTTACTATACTATTAGCTCCTTTCATTGCACTGAGAAAACCAGAGTGAAATCCGTATTGCGGATCTAGATGGCAATTACTCACAGGAGAAACGTTCCCAATCATAATGCAGCCTTTTAGCGGTCCCACAGAGGTTGGTCGAGCATGTTTGGGATTTGAACGATCACGAGATTTCCACCACCTCATGCCGGATTTGTTCAACAAAGGGAGCGGCCCAGATTTTGTTGTTGACTTTCCCAGAGGACCGGAATAGAAGCCAGCCGAAGAATGTCTTCCGGGAATCGGGCTGGCCGTTGAAGCTGAACTTTTTAGGGGACCCGAATAAGAAATATGCATGTTTCTTGTGCTTGAAATTGGCCCAGATTTGGCAAGGATGTTTTCTACTGGTTCTGAGGAAAATCTACTTAGACTATTTTCAGATGGGTGAACAGATGATTGGGCATAAGCAGCAACTGAGTGGCTCCGATGGATATGATCGGAATCTAAATCTCTCGATGCTTTAGCCCTCTCATCCACAACGGGATCGACTCCAAACACATGCCCTATCCTACTAAATATAGTAAAAAGGGATCTTGCCAAAAGTCGGACTGTATAATCATAAGTCCGATTCCAAATTGAAACATCCTTAAGATGCTTCACTTCTTGTTGCTTCCACGCGAGCTTCTTCTCGTATTCAACTAAAGTAATGCTATCTGCATCATCATTTCCTTTCAATCTCCTCAATGTCTGTTCAAGATCAGAAAGATTCTCCATTTCTTGATACAAATTCGCATTTACCACAATAAACCGTTCCATTTTCTTCACTTTCTTGTCCATCTTCTTCCATGAAAGTTGCCAACCGTACGGATCAGCACCGACTTTTAGCAAATCATTGAAGGCTTGCTCGAAACTTTTCAAGAACGGGTCGTTGCATTTTTTCGCAAGCCTAGAAACAGCAATTGCTACGTGTCCCAAGTTTTCAACCAACTCGGTACATATCATCCTTGCAATATACGAATCATCATCCGAAATTAGCTTCTTTATACCAACCGAGTTCATTATCTCATCCCTCAATCGAGCCACTTGTTTATCACTCAGAGATTGCCATACATGAACCAGTTTAGACATTAAACTTGCAACTTCAAATGCTAGAACACCAACAAGCACTTTTTGATGACCGCCATGTTCAAGCTTTTTAGAATTTTTCCAGAAATTGCGAAACCAAGATTCTGCAACCATCTTGGTATCAAAGGGAATACTCAAAAATGATCTGAAAAGTCAATTCCACCAGCAACTTAATTGTGGCTAAAAAGCAACACAAAAAAGAAAAAAGAAAAAAATTAGAACAGCATATGAATTAAAATGACATAATGAAAACTTCAACAACTTTTGAAGGGAAAAATTGTGGAACTATTTCTTTGCTGACATCATTACTGTTTGTCCTTATAAATTTTACCTAATCAAAGGTGCAGCTAAGCAGAAATCTTTTATACTTTCTACTCCAAGATTTCATTATCTCATCTTAAAGTCTATACCTTTTAACTTGGTAAAGCAAATCTTTTTTCTCCTTTTCCTCTTCTTTTGCACAATTTATGTGACTTTAATATCACTATCGGTTAAACCAAACAGAACCCAAATCAAGCCCTTTAGAACATGAAGAGAAACATTTACAACATACAAAATCCAAAATAAACAATTACAACAAGAACTAAAAAGAAAATTCAATTTAAAACAAATAACTAAAGAAATACAACAAGAAGAGTAGAACACAAAATAGGCAATTACTGTACAAAGAGTATAAACTCAAATTTCTTTCCAAAAGCAGAAAGGGAAAAAAGAAAATAAAAATCCTTTACAATAGCAAACAACTTCTAAACTCAAAACCCTTCAAGATCAGAAATAAACTACAAAAAGACTCCATTTTTATCACAAAAAAATGCAATCCACTAAAGAAAAAGCCAAGAAAGCTGTAAAATTACAAAAAAGACTCCATTTTTATCACAAAAAAAAAAAATGCTACCCACCCACAAAAGAAAATAAGTCAAGAAAGCTGAAAACTACAAAAAGACTCCATTTTTATCACAAGAAAATGCTACCCACAAAAGAAAAAAGGCCAAGAAAGCTGTAAAATTACAAAAAGACTCCATTTTTATCACAAAAAAATGCTACCCACAAAAGAAAATAAGTCAAGAAAGCTATAAAACTCCAAAAAGACTCCATTTTATCACAAAAAATGCTACCCACAAAAGAAAATAAGCCAAGAAAGCTGAAAACTACAAAAAGACTCCATTTCTATCACAAAAAAATGCTACCCACAAAAGAAAAAAAAAAACTGAAAACTCACCAATTTTCTGAGAAGAAATTATTTGGATTACTCAAAATGAGCACAAATCACGAGGAGTTCCCTTCTTTTGTTTGGTAGGGTGGGGGGTTTTTTGGGTGCGTGGGGGGGGGGGGGTAGTGGAAAGGAAAGAAGAAAAGGAAGGGAAGAGGAAGGTGGAGTGGAGACTATGAGTCCACATGCAACAAAGTGGAAATTTTTGAATAAGAAAAAAAGTTGAAAAAACGAGTGAAATTTATGGTACATTTATTATTTTTGCATTAGCAGCCTCCAACTTATTCCTATTTATTGTTCTCCTTTCCACCAGCCCCATTTAATTTCTTGGATTTTAGTATTATGGTATTCACTCCGTCCCAAAATAAGTGTTGCCTTAACAAAAATCACACACATTAGAAATTAAGATGTACACGATTGAATTTTACTAATTCATCCCTATATATTAGATGGTTTTTGAGAATTGAATAATATTAAAAAGAACTACTTTTTTAATGTTAAGGATATAATTGAAAATACTTGTCAATTTTTGTCTTGCCCTCGATGACAATTATTTGGGACAATTTTCTTTTTTACTAATGTGACATTTATTTTGGGATGAAAGGAGTACTAACTATTTAGGTATGGTGTTTGATTGTTACTGAATTTTAGGACAAAAGAATTTTTAAAAAAAAATTGTGATCTAAATAAGTTATAAATATTTTGTGTGGTTATAAATCATCTAATTAAAGGTAAAATTAGAAATCTAGAGTTGAATTATTATTAAATATAAAAAAAAAACATATTTTTGGACTGACCAAGAAAAAGTGTCCGGGATGAGTACTAAACACTTTTCCTTTGTTTGTTTTCAAATACTTAATTTAATACCATATTCTGGAAAGTTTGTGTAAAATCTTCAACTTTTAATACTTTCCTTTTATTTATACCTTTAGTCAATATGAGTCAAAGAGAAGAAAACTTGTATTTTGTCAAGTGAAAGAACTGGTCCAATATCATCAAAGTTTGCACTTCAATTTTTGGACTATAATCTTAAAAGGAGTTCTCATTTTGCTCAAAAAAGGGAAAATCGTGTACACTTTATTGGAGTACACTTTACGCGCATTTTAATTAATTTTATTGGCGTATCTGGTACGTCGCACCTTTTCAAGTATTGCATAACTCTATCTAACAAATGGAAAGAAATCTTCTAATGTTTTCGCCTTGCCACTGGAATTTAAAATTGAAACCTTATCATTTTCAACCCACTTATAGCCTATTTGGCCAAACTTCTAAAATCAACTTAATTTAAAAATACTTTTTTTTCTTTCAAAAAAGTACTTTTATGTTTGATCAATTAATTTAAAAAGTACTTTTGAGCATCAATTAGTATTTGACCAAACTTTTAAAAAGTGTTTCTAAGTGTATTTTTCTCAAAAGTTATTTTCAAAAAAATGTTTTTGGGCAAAAACTATTTTTTCTAGCTTCTGAAAAACTGCTTCTATTACTCCCCAAAAGTACTCATTTTCTCTCAAAACTTGATTAAACACCTCACTTTTTTTAAAATAAGCACTTATTAAAAAAATAAGTACTTTTGGGAGAAAAATAAGCTTGGCTTAATGGGCTATTAATTAACCATTAAACCACACCATTGGATGCAATAATTTATGTATTGCCATTTTGATATCAAAAAAACTATTGACTTAAATGTTGAATCAAATCTCCCCGATCCTTTTTCCTATTTTTTTATTTATTTATTTTTTGTTCTTAATCATGTTGCAGCTTAATTAAATGTTATTTTCTATTGATTCTGTATAAACTTCTAAAAATTTACTGTATATACATTGAAGGTTTAAAGATTATGTTCACATTATTATTATAGTTGAACTTATGATAATGTCAATTACTATTTTCTGTAGGTTATCAATATGTTTATTATAAAAAATTAGTTGTAGTTATCGTGAAAGTGATTTGAATATGTAATTTTTTTTTATACTAACAGTACAAAGTACTTAAACTCAAAAGAGCAGATATGTGATGAATCTATTCTCTTAATAGTCTAATCTAATCTCAAATAAGAAACTTTAAACTTGTATATTTTTATATCATGTAATCAAATTAATGTTTATTTATAGAGGTTTTACAGTAATTATCGTTTAAGTGATTTTAATTGTACTAATTTTTTAAACTAACAATACACTGAACTTAAAACCAAACTCCAAAGATCCAATATTTGATCAATCCACCCACTTAACAGTCCTAAGATACGAAAATTTAAAATTGAGATTCAAAAAGTAGAAAACAATGTGACTTGAGAGACTAAAAAAGGAATAGCAGAAAATGAAATTGATACGTATAGACAGATTTGTCTCAATCATTATAGACGACCACGCGGAGAAACAGTCTATTACTATTTTGACCTTCGGGTCAATTCTTGGGGACCCATTTAAGACAAAACATGACCCACCCACTCAACTTGGTTGACCCGACTCGTCCTTTTAGGTGATTACTTTACCTGTCCTTTTTTTTTTTATACTCCCTTTGTCTCAATTTATGTGGCACTTTTCACTTTTTGAGATTTAAACTGTATGAACTTTGATCATTATTTTAAGATGTATTTTTTATCAAATTGATATGAGAAAAGTTTCAATTTATAGTACTTTTCTTATGGTTTTTCAAATATATAAATTTTAAAGTTAAATTATCGAGTTAATCTAATCCAATTTAGCTTTACAGTTTAGTCAAATTGACTCTCGAAAAGCAAAAAGTGTCACATAAATTGGGACGGATGAGTATATCTTTATCTGTTTTTTTAACTTTTATGTTGAAAGGAATCTTCTCAACTTATAGGGACTAACAATAGTATAAATTTCTGAGCTCGAGAAAATTGATTTTTATATTTAATTATCAAAAAGAGCGTCATGTACACTCCAAAATAACTGACTATTTGTTTGGTTAAGTGTTGCATTCGTATATCATTTTTTTTAACAAATGATTTGTCTACTGGAATACACACAAGTTTTACTACTTGACTCTAAGATGACCAACGATCGTTTAGCAGTTTTCAAATTGCTGTCAAGAAAGCTAATAGTTTTCCACTCTACAACGCATAACAAGAAAAATCATTCAAGGGTATTGTGGGATTTCTTCCACATTTACAAGATATCTTAGGTTCAAACTTTAGAAGTGTTAGAATGGAGAAACCCTTGATAAAGAGTATTTTCACTTTAATATGTTGTGCGCTGTGTAAATTTGAATTAGGTGGGTCAGTAAATGTTGAATACAGATTGTTATGCCAACTCAAAAAAATGTAAGTGAAGAAAATAGGTGGAAAACAAATTACAATTTACAAATTTTGTGATTACTAGTTTTAGATTAGAAATAAATAGTACTAGTATACTAGAATAAATAGTAAACTAGATATAGATTAGAAACATTACTGATAGCATCGTCTTTATTAGAGAGCTCTTTATCCTCAATGTGGTATTTTTCGGCACGAATCTGGATTGATCGGCTCGAATAACAAATGGATGGGAAACTAAAAAAGATAAGTGCGTTACTTTAACCCCTTGAGAATTTAAAAGAGAAAAAATAGGCTGGCAAACGAATGCTTTATATTTCACCTGTTGGACTATTTTCCAACCATGTACTAGTGGTTAGTCCCCGCACGAAGAATGTAGCCAACCATATTATATATTTTATAATATCATCATGATTTAAGTATATAGAGATAGAGATCGTTAAATAAGATTGAAATCTTGGAACTTTTGTGTATAACTTAAGATAGGATTTATTGTATAAGTCGAATTAACAATAACTACTGTAGTCAACGAGTTCATGATCCATTGTTTATTGTCTAGAAACCTTCACTGTTGTGTTCGATGCAATTGTTCAGCGGTCGTTATTTCTTGTTATATACTTTGTTGTTATAATGAAAAGAGTAGAAATAGGATTATGATTATATCACTTAAAATAAAACAATTTGTGATTACTTCTTGAAGAATCTTTTTTTTTTTGTGTGTGTGTGTATAACCACTTGTTTGGATACCTATTGGTCTGGCTAATTTTAATATGCGCGTTTTTCTCCATTCACAAGAGTTGAGCTCAAGACTATTTAAGGTGTCTGTTGCCCTATTCATGTTTGTCAAAACAATTTTTCTTTGAAAATAAATAATTGGGAATCACATTTCTTATTTCTTTATAGTTTTCTGTAACACTGGGTTAAAAGAAAAAGAAAATGACATGTTCTTTGTCTTTCTTCTGTCTATTTTCGCGCTCCTGCGCACACACATTTTGATTTCATGTGATTCTCAATCACTTTAAAGAGAGGGATTTTAATCTAGATATTTCCTTATATTCCATGATTGTAAAGCAAATAACTGCTTCCTAAGCTAAAATATAGACTTTTGTAACCTAGTGCTGCCATTCTCCAAGTAATAGTGATATAAAATCTTGAATGATTTGAATTAAATCACAATGGGGTCAAAGATTGCATGTGTGATTAAGAATGCAAAAAAGGCAAAACATTAGGAAAGAGACATTATTAGGTCTTATGCATCTAATATAACAATCTTTTAAAATGTCGAAAGTGACAGAAAGTAATAAGAAAGTGATTGAACTTATAACACTATAATAAGTCAAAAATGTACTGCAATTTGATCCATCGTCATGTACCCTCTCTTTTCCTTTTCACAGAAATCAGTTAGGAGTATAATTAGGTCGAGAAAAAAATGGGATCAGCTTGAGTATTGAGCTTTCATATTGGAACTACTTCAAAAATATGGGCTTTCTAATTTGGGCCAAGAGATTAATAGCCATCTCAGTCTGGATTTCCCATTCTATATTGGGAAAGTCACACAAATACAACTTTTTAAATAGGTATTTAAATAAGTCACAACTACTTTAAAAAAATTACATAAATACAATTTGTACTAATTATTAACCTTTTTATTACATTTTGTACTATCTTTCATATCCCTTAAATATCTCTATAAAATGCATTAAAATGGAAAACTTTTAACTTTCCTAAAATTCTAATCACTTAAAAAAATCCCACTCAAACAGGAATCTCAATTAATAACTGACACCCCATCCCATAAAACATGGCTTCCTTTCTGCCATTACATATTTATTCTTCAATTTTTTTCTCTCTTTCATAAATAGGAAAATTAACTCAATGTAAATTTAAATGTGTATATTTTATATAATATACAGTATTTTATGAAAAAAATTAACTCAATGTAAATTCATATGGTTATTGTATTCTGCTTGTTCAATTTAGCTAAGATATGAATACAATAATGTATGTGCTCTCTCTCTCTCTATATATATATATATATATATATATATATATATATATATATATATATATATATATATATATATATATATATATATATATATATATAATACTTTTGTGTAATATACATAAAAATAATATTATATCTAGTATATAATTGTTAACATACATAACAAATCATATTATATCTAGTATATAATAGTGAAATATATGTAATATATAAGTAAAATTATATATATACTTGTTCAAAGAATTGTAGTATAATATATATCATATAAACAATATTTAAACTATTTGCAGAGTATATGATGGAGACTTTTAGAAAAGTAATTAATGTGTTTTAATATATATTTAATTTCGTTATTACTAATATAGGAAATTCCTTATTTTTAGCCTTTTATTTATAGCAATATTCTTGAATTATGGCATAAAATCATATATACCCTATATACATATAAGGTATATATTGTAGATTATGTAATATGATAAATAGTTGTAGATTATGAAATATGCTACTCATTTGCTAGTATTTATGTAACTTCCCCTTCCATATTCTTCAAGAAAACAATCTGTATTCGGGGGATTTCGAACCATGAGATTTCACCCAATTCCCTTGGAAACGGACGACTTTAAATTTTTGACCCCTACTGGCCTCATAGGCAAACCTTCAAGGTCAAAAGTTAAAAATTATTAAACTTGAAATTTTGACATGAAACAAATGAAGTCAAAAGTTCAAGACTAACCACCTCTAAAATCATTCGTGTAAATCTCTCATTGAGCCGTCAAAATAGGCTTGGCCCTTTAGACCAGCCCAACCCAATCCGCTATTGGGGTAGGGTTTGCCTAGCTCCAGCCAGTCTGTTGGCCCTTGAGGCTTGACCGAGGCCGGCTCGTGGGTCAAAAAGCTATTTAATTTAAATTAAAATTTAAAATAAAATTGTGAAAAAAATAAATAAATCTTAATCACCAAGTATAGAAGTTGCATTTATGATTGCATCACCAAGTAGAGAAGTTGCATCTATGATTGCAATTTAAAAGAAAATTGTGAAAATAATAAGTAAAAACTAGGAACAATGATTACTGAATAAGTCTTAGTTTCTTAGAGCCCGTTTGGATTGGTTTATAAGTTGGTCAAACCAGCTTATAAGCCATTTTTTAACTTATTTGAGTGTTTGGTAAAATAGAAAATAACTTAAATTAAGTTAAAAAAAAATGCTTAAAATAAGCCACAACCAAGAAGTTGCTCAACCCCAATTTTTTTTTTTTTTTTGGCTTAAAAGCCATTTTGGTTTGACCAACAACTTTACCCTTTTATCCCATATATTTTCTGTTAATTCCAATAATATCCTTACTTCTAAAAACCCTTTAAGCACTTTTATCCAAACATGTAACTGCTTATTTATAAAAATAACTTTCAGCACTTAAAAAATACTTTAAGCACTTAATGCTTAAAAGCCACTTTTTTTCAGCTAATCCAAATGGGCTCTTACACAATGCTTTACTCATTTAGCGTTAAATCCCTAATACTAAGATTGCTAATCACCGAGTATAAAAGTTGCATCCATCATGAAAATGTCCAAGCAGTTGTTGCTACTTGAAATTGGTTGAACAACTTTATTCAAATTCAAAAGTGGTAATATTTTTTAAATGAATTTAAATATTATTTATTTTTGAAATGTAGTTATTTGATAATGAATAACTAGTTAAATTTGCATATGAATGTAGACGAAGATGAAGATGTTAATTAAGACAACTCATCACAAACAGATTCAAAAGCGCTTGACTATGTTTGGTGTTGAATATGCTATAAGTTGTCATTGGATTATGTACTTCCATATAATCATATGTTAGAAATGTTAAAAAGAAATGGCGTACTTATTGGTTTGAATATAGATTGAAATTTTGTAACATAAAAAAAGATTGGAAAAATGATGAAAGGCCCGCCCAGCCCATCAAATTCCTTAGTCCGCGACGCTTGGGTTGGGGTGACCTGTTTTAATAGCTCTACTCATTTGGAAGGTAGGAATTACACCAAGTATCCACTGTAAGTATTCCTATTTAAAATATATCTAACTCTTAAGAATTAGTCAATTTTAAACAAGTACAAATAACAAGTTATTAGTTTTCTTTTAGATCTTGTTGTTGTTGGGATATCGTGACAATGCAGTTAACATTTGGCTACTGCGGATCATATGACGAAAGTGTTAGTTTTAAATATTTGAATCTGAAGTTAGGTTTAACAGTTTCCAACTTCAGACCTTTGAGCTGTAAGTTTCAAACTTCATCTCAAAGGTCTATTACCAAATCAGCCTTCACTGTAGGTTGTAATGGAACAGTGTCATCAACACTTCCATTCTGATTTTCCTGAGGTAATCTTTTGCTCTCTGAATCCCAAATCTCTTGTGCTTGAATGGCTAATTTTTTTCTCCATTGATCCACTTTCTTGACAAAAGGGATCATCCTTCTTAATTTCATTTTGCCGCCCAAATAGCAAGACACAATCCTCCAATGATGCAAGCTACTAATACGGAGGTGCTTCACTGTAATAACCCGATATTTTCCAAATGAATTTTAGAGTTACTTCCTCAATTATAACTTACTAGTTTTAACGAGTTCGATACCGTAACAGGTACTAATTATATCCATATAACATGTATGCATATATATTTATTGTGATATTATTATTTATATGATATAATATATTAAATGGTGCATGAATTGGTTAAGTTAGTGAGTGGGCCAGGCCCACTACTCTTGTGACTGTGCACGTTATATTCCAAAGGAAGGAGTGAAAGTACAAGAAAAATTATTAATCTGTTTCTAGTCTAAGGAGAGAGAAGGGACAAGAAGAGGGCATCGGTTACTGTGTACAAAGTTTGACACAGTGAAGTTTATTTCCCACAATTGCCAAGGCATGCAGGTATACATCTTGAGATTTATAATTTTTCCTTATAATTTAGTATGTAAGCCATGGATTGTGTTGCAAGGGTGTTAAGTCAAATAGGATTGGATGGCATGAATTATTAATAGGACGTAATCATGATCTAATGATTAGGGGAAACAAATCATTATAGTAATTGATGGTGTGTTGTGGAGTTAGAGATATAAATTGGTTTAAAGGAATGAAATTGCTACTGTTTCTCTCAGAAATTCGTGCACTGCTACAGTGCTCACTTTTGGGTTTCGAATAAGACAAAATAGGTTTTCAAAGTGGCAAATTACTCTTCTTTGTTTCAAGTCACCAACTGTGTCGTTTTCTTTTTAATATTTGTTTTTGTTTTCTTTCTTTATTTAATTACACACTACCATTATTAGTATTTTAGTACTAAAACATATGTATATAGTTGGTTATTAAAGTTACTAGGATACAGTTCTTTCATTTAAAGAAATTATGAAATTTGGATATAGAATGTTGAGATTTAGTTCTAAACTAAAAATTATAGGATTAGTTTTCCTAGGCTAATTTGGACTATTTGTTTATGGTATTGAATAGATTGAGGCTATTGAAGATTGTTTGAAGGATTTGACATTTCAAGAGAGTTGCGTTCCGGTTATAAGGCAAGTGAGGCTTAAACTCTTAGTTTACTTGCTTTTCATAAAAAACATATGGTTTGTGTTATATGTATGCATTTAAACCATTTAGTTCGTGTGAGTGGGCAAGCATGATCTAAATTGGATAATTTCCAAGTTTCTAAAGTAATGACCGTATGAGTCTTTTAGCATAATTTCGCTTAAATAGATACTATTTATATAAATGTAAAATTTAGAAGTGGTATTGATTGGATGTATGTTCCACTTATCATATCTTGAGGGGCATACTTCCACAGTCTCATTGATGTTCGGTGAGAGATAGATGCTAGAATTTAAGTAACTTCGGGTAAGATGGGGGTAAATAATGCCCTCTCCGGAAAACGGGGTAAGACATAGACAAATACGTACTATGTTCCATAAGCATAGATTCAGATTCAGTGTAGTGCATTTATTGCTTGTCCGGGTAAGATGGGGGTAAATAATGCCCTCTCCAGAAGACGGGGTAAGACATAGACAAATACGTACTACGAGCATAGATTCAGATTCAGTGTAGTGCGTCTATTGCTCGTCCGGGTAAGATGGGGGTAAATAATGCCCTCTCCGGAAGACGGGGTAAGACATAAACAAATACGTACTATGTCTCTTGAGCATACATTCAGATTCAGTGTATTTCATGCATTGCTCGTCCGGGTAAGATGGGGGTAAATAATGCCCTCTTCGGAAAACGGGGTAAGACATAGATAAATACGTACTATGTCCCGTGAGCATAGATTCAGATTTAGAGTATTTCATGTTTTGCTTGGTTGTGCTTCATGATTTTAGCTTTAGCTTCAGTGTTTGTATATATTTAATATACTTGTACTGTGTAATTGCTTTTATGCATTATCAGGGATTTCAAAGATTTGCCCCAGGGATAAGCTGAGAGTGTCGATGATCTTGCTGGGTCTTTTAGACTCACGCTTGTTGATGCTGTATGCGTGCAGGTGTGGCTAACGGGGACCAGGTAGCCGATACTTGATTCATTCCAGCTTCGTTCAGTCTAGTTCAGTCGAGGTGAGCCACCATTAGATCATGGCGGCCTCTTCTTCGTTAGTTGACTTAGTAGTATTCCGAGCTACGTCTCGTACTTTTATATTCAGACTAGTAGTTCCATGACTTAGACATTTTATGGGGTTTATGGGCAAGACTCAGTATTTGTATTTCGTTTCCGCACTTTTCTTTATATTATGAGACTTTGCGTATTATTCATTTTATTTGTTAAGTTTCAAATGATTAGCTTAGAGGGTTCGCCTTATGGGTAGAAGCTCGACAAGTGCCCGATCACGGCCTGAGTGTTAGATTTGGGTCGTGACATTCACCCATTAATTGCACAAGGAAGTTGCAAAATTTGGAAAATATCCTTCCTCACATATATGTAAATTTCACATTATATCAACAAAATTTTCCCTTTTTGAGTTCTAGGTTCGTTGATTTCTATTCGTCAGATATCTGAGAATCTTATATTGAAAACGGGGTATGAAAAAAATATTCTGGAAGTTGTGTGTTTTGAGTAGTTGTTGTTGTTGTTTTTTTTTTTTTTGAAGCTGTTAAAGGTGAAAACATTGAGGTAAATTTCATATTATATCGACAAGTTTTTCCTTTTTTTAAGCGAATCCACTAGGCGGGTCCCTGGTGCTAGTTTTCTATTAATAAATAAAGGCTGAACCCATCGGGGGGCCCTTGTGGTCCGCAAGACATATCACTTAGACACCTCAAATACGCATTGTTTCAGTTAGACATATGAGGTCGACCCCAACTGTTCCGTTTAGACACTTTTTACACAGTCAGCCAAATATGTAATGTTTGTGCAACACACTTGCCAATGACGTGGCAAATTGATAAATTAAATTAGTGCATGGGGTGTATGTATTCAAAATAATTATTAAAAATTAAAACATGAGTAAAGAAATTATTTTTAAACTAATTAGTTAATTAAAAACTTTAAAAAAAAATCCTATTTTCTAAGCCTGTCCTCACCCACTTCTTGACTAGCAGAAGCACATTGACGGCGGTCATCGTCCCCATCCACCTCCCATTTTCTTCAATCTCCATTCATCCACCATAACCTCTACTTACACAGCTTCCAATCTATTCCGTTTTATGAAATTTAAGCTAGAGAAAATCGTTCCATTAATTATATTTTCCCATCTTCAAATGAGCTTTAATGGAATCTTCAAATTTTCATCTCAATTTCTTCAATCCAAAGTGACGAAACAGTGATTTTGATGGTTACTTCAGTTGATTTTGATTGCTAGAAAGGTGAAATTATGGGTTTTCTTAACTGGGTTTCTTTATAATTTTTTGAATATATTGGTGGGTTTGTTTCAATATTTTGAATCGTTAACCCAATTGGGTCTTTTGTCTGCAAAAACGAGCCCTGCTTTTCTCCACCACACCCCTTGTTTTCGTTTTGCTTTTTTAAATTATGCTCAATCGAAAAAAATGAAGTTTCACAGAAAATTATTTTAGATCCAGATTTATTTTATGTAATTGTTGTTACAGATGGATTAGAAGCGTGGACATTTGATGGTTCTTGTGGTGGGTGAAGAAGGAAATGACGGAGACGTGGTTGCGGTGGTAGCAGCAATAGAGTAGATAAAGAGAAATATGGATATGGTGAAGAAAGTGGTAGGAGGGAGGAAGAAGATGAAGGAGAACAAAAAAATAAAAATAAAAATTATCTTTCACTCATCACAAAAAGGTGAACTACACGCACAGTGCCACATCAGTAAAAAGTGTTTCAATAACACATTTTAACTCAACTTCAGGTGTCTAAATGAAACAAGACGTATTTGATGTGTCTAAGTGAAAAATCTTGTGGACCACAAGGGGCTCAAGATGGGTTCAGCCATAAATAAAAGCCAACTTTAAAGAGAAGTACAAGTGAGGGGGGTTATGCCTTACCTTACTAATCCTAATAAGGTAATGAGCCTCTACTAATTAACAAGCATGAGAAAAATAAGAGCTAGAGAAAACTAGGTATTCTATAATCATCACAGAGTTTATAATACACTCTATGATGATATTACAAATGAGGTTGTTTAAGTAATGTAAAAATATAAACGTCAAGAATAAAGTTGAGTTATCAGCCTCAAACTTTACTAACGAGTAGTATTTTTAACAAGGATCAGAAACAAGCAACTTTCATTACTAGAGAGTAGTATTTTTAAGAAGGATCGGAAACAACGCAACTTTCATTATATGAATTAAAACGTAGTACCAAAACCCAAAAATCATAAAGAACGAAATACGATCACTAGAGAGTAGTATATTAACAAGGATTGAAAACAACATAACTTTCATTATATGAACTAAAAACACAGTAGCAAAATCTAGAAATCATAAGGAAGTAGTAGCTAAAACAGTCATACGATGGAAACATAAACATAGTACAGTAGCAAAATCCAGAAACCATAAAAAGGAAGTACATAGTAGCTAGAAACAGTCATACGACTAAACAGTAGCGCAACTAGCATCTCAAAGAAGCATGCGGTTAACATAAATACGACTCACATTTCTCTTAAACTTGGTCCAAGACTTAGTGTGGTACACCCTTCTACGATTAGCATTTTCGTGTTGATTGACGTAGGTTATATCCGGGAGGACAGCAACTCCGTCGGCAGCGGCATAGAACAGGTGATGGCCGCCAACGAGGGTGATTAGTGCATGCTCTCGTTCTATATAAATGCCAAATCTGCTATCTTTGTCTTATTTGACAGGCTTTTTTTCAATTTTTTTTCCGTTTGTAGACTATTTAGTACTATTTCATTGATGACATTGTATAAACCTTATTATAAGTATATTTCTTGAGAAAAAAATTACTCCAATTGCTAACTTTTCAAACTAAAATGGAAAAGGTATGGGTACTTTTTTTTTTTTTTAAATACAAAGTAGTTTGAGCGCAAATTAAACCCATATACTCTGACAAGAGGGGGTTGCTCAGATGGTAAGCATCCCCCACTTTCCACTCGAAGGTTGCAAGTTTGAGTCGCCAAGGGAGCAAATGAGGGAGCTCCTAGGGGGAGGGGTTAAAAGAAAGAAAAAAACCCATATGCTCTCAAAAATAATGATTCTAGAGGTTGGGGAATTTGAAGATGACGTTGTTGACATGATGGATTGGAATTGACAGTGCAGAATGATGGATCAAGAAGTGTTGAATTTAGGACAAGATTTTTTGTATAGATAAAGAGGATAGTCATCATATAATTGTGCAGTTTCTTTGGATTCTTTTCACTTGTTAGACACGCGTAACTCGATTCTTTCAATTCTAGCTTGCCTTTTGGTCAGTTCAATTTCTGTTTCTATGCTTTTGACTTCAATTTGAAAGTAAATACTCCTTCTAGTTTGCCTTTTGTTCAGTTCAATTTCTGTTTCTATGCTTTTGATTTCAATTCAAAAGTTGACACTCCTTCTAAAAAAAAAAAAAAAAAAAAAAAAGATCTAAGTTATTCTTTTAGATTAGTGGCCATCAATTAATATGATATTCCAATATCATTATTGGTTTAGTTTCCTCCATACTTAGCTGTGGACATTGATTAGTCAAATTCCTCTGTTAGGCTATGGGTGTCGAGTGGGTTAAGTAGGCCCAAGATTGCTACAAGGGAGCGGGCTGGCTTTAGGGGGCTCGAGAAGGGCTCAATTCGACGGGATAAGTTTGCAAGACTGACCACTAAGAAACTTATCTACACCTCTAGAATTGACCAGACCGACTCGCTTAATCAATAGAATTTAAAATAATATTAAAATCTTTTAGCCTAAATTACTTGTTGGCCAATGACCATTTTTCAATTTGACAGTTGGCCGAAATGACTCATAGTTATATAAAAATTAAAGACATTTAGCCAAGGATTTTTTTAGAAAAGTTCTTCTAGTTGTATATGTTCAATAACTCAAAGTTATAATACAAATTAAATTTATAAAATGACCTAGCCCACCAAAGCTTGGCTAGGGGCCGATTTGATCCTCTCCTAAAAGCCCCCTAAACGACTCCCCTAAGCTTGCAAACTTTGAGCCCCTCTAAGCATCGATTCCATGGTCGGCCCGACCCCTTTGACACTTATATTTTAGACTCTCAAAATTTTGGAACTCCAAAAATTTTAATAGTAGATTTTATTTTTGCTGTAGTTGATAGCAAAAAAACATTCAAAATCTTTATCGAAAAGAAGAAAGAAATTTTGCTTACATTAAATAGTAGAAATATTTTAGAACTTTGAGTTAAACTTATGTAGACCTTAATATTGATATGTATATATAGTTTTTTACAATATGGTCCAAGGTAATGTATTGCAAACACATCGTTAACATCTTATTAGTTAAATTTCTCTACCAATGTAATAATACTATTATAATAAATTGCCCCACACTTCAAAAAAGTAAAAAAAAGGAAATGAACTCAATATAAAACTAGGCAAGTTTTTATCATGTGATTATGTAATTTCTTAATTCATTGATTAAATTGTTCGAATCGGGTGACTTACTAATTTTTCAGATAGGCTACATAGGTTGCATATATGTGTAGGCTGGGCTGGCATCTTAGGGTTTTTACCCCCTGACACACCAGCTTCTATAAACAAATGGTTAAAAATATCAATTAGCATGTATGTAATACAATTGAAACATTTCAAATTACCAAATTTATGTATTGACGCACATGAAAACGACTTAATTACGGCAATATGTGAAGTAGGCAATGCAACATATAGCACCCCATTAATTACCACACATACGATCGCAGCTAGAATAAATCGCCACAATCGCCACTTGTAGGACTCAAATCTACTTAAATATTTCTCAAATTTTAATATCAACCTAGACCGCTCGGTCACTAAATCAGGCATCATTATAGGATGTAATGGAGCGGTGTCATCAACCATTCCATTCTGATTATGCTGTCTTATCCTTCGCTCTTCGAATCCCAAATCACTCATGCTTGAATGATTAATCTCTCCTTTCATCCATTTTTGACGGAATAGATCATCATTCTTAAATTTCATCTTTGCGTTCCAAATAACAAGACACAATCCTAGAATGATACAAAATACTATCACGGAAGTGATCTACCCAATAACTACACAAGAAAATTTCAAATGTTGAAAGAATATCCCTCCACACGTATATGACAGAAGAAATCCAATCTGATTCCCTAATGTAGTTATAATCCTATTTGTTTTTTGCTCTAGAGACGTCATCTCCGGACCAAACTTATCCATTTTCTTTTCTAAAGCTTCTGTAGACCTAACATTATCATCCAAATCTTGTAGAGAAGCTGATGTTGAAGCAACAACTACAAATAAAAAAGAACCAATTAGAAAATAACCCACAGATCAAATACAATCAATTACAATAGTTGTCATGAAACAAAAAGCTACACATATAAACTGGAATTATTAAATGCGAACAACTTTTGTTGTGATTCTTTTTCTAAAACACACTTTAAGCAAACCAAAAAAAAAGAAGAAGAAGAAGAAGTATGAATGTTACCTTCCAAATCTTGAAATGGAGGATCTATAGCGGTGTAAGTAGTGGAGTCCGGTCTTGAGTTAGAGATGTAAAAGAAAAAAAAAGCTCAGTCTCTGATATTAATCATGGAATGCACCAAAAAGTGGGGAAAAGATAGAAATATCATACAATCAGATGCTTTATTTTCAGTTACCACAATTGACTCTCCGCAATTGTCAGATTATCTCCAAGATGATTGAGTTTTAATTAAAATAGACTCAGCAGCAAGATTCAAGATTGCACCTATCGATTTTTATATTCGCAACAGTTCGACAAAGACAGACAAAACTTATTTCTATGAAGCAACCAAACATCTTATACACAATCAACCGAATAGAAGAAACTGAAGTCCTTTCTATCTTTTAAAAGATACGTCTTTACCTAGACGGACAATTTCAAGTTTGAATGTCCTACCTCATCACAATTTACCCATAAGTATAACAATCATCTAACCAGAGGAATTTGGTAATATTCTCCTTTTCAAAAAATACGCATCAGGAGATTTTCTTACCAAATGACTTGAAGGACAATTTTCTGCACATTGCATAATTCACCAAAACAAACATAAAAGAAAAATATCAAAATATGGTACCTGGAATGAATTATTACCTTCTAAATCTGGAGATTGAGGGTCATCTAGTGGCCAGATATGAAAAGGAAAAAAAAAAAAGCAAGCTGAAGTTGGTTCTATTTAAGCAATATAATATTACTCACAAATTAACACATATCTATGCAGGTTGAACGAAGGTAGACCTCAAAATGCATGGGTGAAAGTCGACAATGATATCAAATGCTACTAAGCTAATTAATCGCCAGATCCAAATAATATTATTTTGAAAAAGCACAAACCCAACCTTAATAAAATATCTAAATAGAGATCACGAACGCAAAAACCAAATGCAGAGTATATCTATGAACTAAGGAAGTGAACCCAAAAGCACATTTTATCATGGTATCCGAAAATTAAATATAGAGCGTATAATAAACTGAACCCAAAAACTATGTTTAATTATCACATTCGTAAACCAAATCCAGAGTGCATAAACTTAGAAACTGAACAAATTTTTTTTTTTTATTTTTTTAAAAAAACGTTTTTATCATTACACTCAAAATTCAAATGTAGAGTGTATAGATAAACTAAGAAAGTAAACCTAAAATTCACATTTTACCAAGGCATTCAAAAGAAATAGGTTTATAGCTAGAGTTTTAACAAATGATTAAATTCTACTCAACTTAAACACAAGACACAAACTTAACGAAAGAACAAAAATCACTAATGCAAAATACAAATGGTTAGTGTGTAAACTAAGAAAGTGAACACAAAAAAACACACTTTATCATGACTTCAAAATTCAAATACAAAGTGTAAACTATAAGAAACCAAACCCAAGTACACATTTTTGACATTGTAATATTGTATAAAGCCTTAATATATAATTGTCTTTCTCGACAAACAAAAGTTATCACTATTACAATTGCCAGCTTTTCAAACTAAGATGAAAATGGTATAGAGTCCTTTTCTTTTTATTACAAAAGTAATAAGCCAAAAAAAGATGAATTATTAGAAAGTAATAGGAGTTTGACCACGAATTAGACCACGTGTTCTCTTAGAAATAATGAAATGTTAAGCTTGTCTCTTCTAGCTCTACAACAACATGAAAAAAGAGAAAACTTAAGCTGTGCTGGACATGACAGGAGATGTCTATTCGGGGTGAGCCTGGACAGGTTAAAACAAAAAACAATTGGTATGGAGGGCACGCCACACTAAATTTTTTGCAAGGTAAGACTTTATTCGCATTGCCTCGTGTGACCTACCAGTATGAGCATTCATGGTTTATAAAGTTAATATGCAAATCAAACGGAACCAAAATATAGTCAGATTTTTTATTTTGGGGTTGTTGATTTTTCGTTTTCTTTCACATGCATTAAAAATTTACTTCATTCAATTTACTAGACCTAAGGACATAATTTATTATATGCAAGTATATTTTTAGCAAAACTCAGACAAATTGATTAACCTATTATGTATTGAAATATTTGATTGTAGAAATTACACAATGAGAAATGACAATTATTTACTTTCAAAAGTTAAAAAAAAGATTAGCTTACATCAATATCTATTTTTGAACTTACCTAGCTGTAATGATTGAAATAATAAATAAATCACTCCTAAATAACTTCGATATAGAAGAGCATTAAATTGAAGCAAGCCCCATGAATATGTCTATAAAACTTTTTTGGCTAAATATCACCTCCTTCGATCGAGATCAGCTCCACTCAGCTGCGGTGTTTCACGGTTTGATGAGGTTAGTCTTCCATCTTCCTTTTGTAGCCATTAATAGTGGTTGGATTGAAGTTGAAAAGGTTGGATTTTTACGATTTCTGAAGCCGAAAACGCAAATATATCTTCTTTTACACTTGTTTTTTACTTCTCCTATCGTCAATCTGGATGAATCAGTACTAGAACTTGATTTACCAAGCTCCCAAATCCTTGACCTACTAGATCTGCTTTGTTTTGTGTAAGTAGTACTCTGTAGCCTTTGATTTTCACCATTTATATGCCCCTCGAAGCTCTCACCAGAGACGTGGTTACCACCGACAAGGAGTATCTCTCCAGGATTTAGAATAAATTAAATATCACAAAAAAATATCTCTAGTTGGTTAGGATAGTAGGAATAAGATCTGTACCTAGGAGGTCAAAGCATCAGAACTTTCTATAAAGATGACTTAGGACCTGTAGTTAGACTTGTTTCTCAGTTATGGTCATTTCTTCAATAGGATGAGCCAAGGCTAATACCACACATTGAAGATTTGTCAATATCTAAGTTACAGAGTCAGACTTACACTCCATTTGTTCCTCTATTCTTTCCACTTCTGAACCTGAGATTTGGAGTTGGATGGTTGTTCAAATTGAGAATCCTCCCCTCTGCACTAGGTAGTTTAGAGAAAGTCAGAAATTGTTGAGTACCTGCAAAATCAAAAGTTAGGTTAGTTAAAAAATCTGCTAGGCTACTGCCTTCATGCTACCTCTCAAAGTAGGGGTAAGGTTTGCGTACACTCTACCCTCCCTAGACCCCACTTGTGAGATTACACTGGATATGTTGTTGTTGTTGCTATTGCCTTCTCTGTATATTGAACTCTCCTTTAGCTTCCTTATTCTCTCCACACAACTGATGTGATGCACCATGGTGCTTCCCACAAATTATCCACCATATTCTTCAGGAGCAAAGAGTCTGTTTACAAAATCAAAGTATGCAAATCCATTCTACACAATATTTTAGACCTTCTAGAATAGCTCTTTCCCCAGCTACTACATTAGTGGTTTCTCCTATCTCATCACATTGTGCATATATCAGATCTCCATGCCAATTATTATATATTATTAATAAGTATATATTAATAATATATACTTATTGATTTGGTTTTTTTCTTCTTAAATACCTAAACAAACCAATTATTATTGGTGTTTTCAAATTGAAAATCAAACTAAACGAACTCAGAATTTTGTCATTTTAGCTTTGTTTTTGTGGGGTTAATCGTGATTCAAGTTTTTCTTATTTTCAATTGGAAAAGGATATCTATTTTAAGTATATAAACTGAAACAAAAGAAAAATCAATTTTTAATCCAAACATAATTGAATAGTTGAGATCAGGGGCGAAATAATTCAGAAGTAGGTATTTTGTATTGATTTAGGTATTTTCATGAACAAATTAAGATGTACAATGGTCAATGCTTGACCAACCGGATTGAGTGAAAAAGTTCAAGCGTCCACGGAGCAAAATTTTGCACCTAACACTTAGTAGGCGTTTGGCCATAGAAACAAAAAAAAAAAAAAATCACTTTTTTTTGGAATTTTGGAGTTGGAGTTGGAGTTTTGTTTGGTCATAGTTTTTGAAATTGTATTTTTTGTTGAAATGTAGTTGTTTTGATTGTGAAAAAAGTGAAAAACTTAAAAAACAAGTTTTTCTTGTTTTTCAAATTCCGGAATACAACTTTAAGTTGTATTTGGAATTTTCATGACCAAA
Source organism: Lycium ferocissimum (assembly GCF_029784015.1). NCBI lineage: Eukaryota > Viridiplantae > Streptophyta > Magnoliopsida > Solanales > Solanaceae > Lycium > Lycium ferocissimum. The sequence continues at coordinate 7,620,503 of NC_081347.1, forward strand.
CGCTGATTCCGGAAAAAAGTGAAAAAAAAAATCCGGAAAAAAGTGAAAAAAATTTCCGAAAAAAAGTGAATAATTCTTATAACCAAACCGGCCCTTAGCTTGGTTGAAGAGAAGTGCATATACTAGGCTGAAATTTCTAGTGGCAGCATACATAGTACTAGTAATTACTAATACTATGTTTTTGCAAAAGGTGCAAAAGGGTAAGGTCTGCGAACACTCTACCCTCTAATAGAGTGTAAAAAATTCAACAAAATTTGACCTTGTAACAACAACATACCCAGTAAAATTCCACCAGGTGGGGTCTGAGGAGGGTAGAGTATACGCAGATCTTACTCCTACCTTTTGACGGGCGAAGAGGCTGTTTCCGATAGACTCAACTCAAGGAGAGATGAAAATGCATTAGTTATAATAAACAGTAATAATAAATTGTGGGTTTAGCAGAAAGCTAGGATCACCAGAACCCACAAACGTCAAACCTTACCTCCCACCAAGGGTGGAGTTAGGGGGCAGAAGGGGGTCATTAGAAATCTCTTCATGTGAAAATTTATTGTGTATACAAGGTCAAATTTTTATGGATATATATTAGATGTTGAATTTTGTTGAATTTTCTTAGCTTTACCTTTTATTTTTTTTATTAATGAAAATTTTGCCTCTGCTTCTCCACTGAAGTCTAGTCCTTTCACGTGATCAAGTACTCCCTCCGTCCCATAATAAATGTCACCTTAGCCAAAAAAAATTGTCCCATAATAAGTTTCACCTTAGAAAACCAAGACAAAAATTGACTATTTTTTTCCAACTCTACCCTTATCCAAAAACTGATAAGTTAAGGCAACATCTAAATAATGATTGACAAAGCTACATAGTAACTTGGTATTGTTGGATTCCTAATGTCCAAAGGATTACTACTTCTCATGTTCTAATCAAGAGGAAAAAGTAATTTATTTTATTAGATAGGGGTACTTTAGTAAACTTCACATTGCATTATTGGTTTCTTAATATGCGTATTTTTGGCTAAGGTGACACTTATTATGGGACGGAGGGAGTATCTATCAATTTCTACCAGTCTCAAAAATTAAAAGTGTTAACTATGATCCATATTTTTTGTTGATAAGGATGGTGTCCTGACCCAGTGTAGGCACCTCGACCATTTCATGTGATACCTAGTAACTCTTGCCAATGCATATACCGGACAACTCTCATCTCTGCCCACCCAGGCTTAGGCAGATAGGAGAAATCACCTAGTGTTTTTTGTGTCCATTGAGATTTGAGCCTGAGCCCTGCCCACTTCATTGATTACAAGGGTGCGACCATGGTCCATATTTTATGATTTGAGCTTCTTATTCCATCCCTCTCTCAAAATTCTGGAGGATCTTGGTATAAAAGTTTTAATCTTTTATTTTGATCAACCGAAACAACCACTGTTTTTCTTATTTTCTGCTTTATATTATAGGTAATGGCACTTGAATGCTTCACATGGACTACAGAACTGTTGGGTTCACTATTTCATACAGTATGTAGAGTTGATGATGGTGAAACTTCTGAACGTTTGCCCGATTGTCTCGTCATTGATATTCTGAGTAGGCTTCCGGCACATTCTCTTCTTAGATGTCGATGGGTTTGTAGGCATTGGAGAGCTTTGGTCTCATCACAGGACTATTTTACCACCTCACATGATGATCTCTGTAGAGCTAGCAGACCCATGATTCTCATACAGGATCATTTTGCCAAGCACGGACAGAATCTTTATGTTTTTGGTGAAAACAACAAGAAGAAAAAGAAGGCCGCCTTAAAGAAACTTCATCTCAGACCTGAGCTGATGATTAATAAGCACTGGGAACACCTGCTTTCTCTTATATACTCTTGTCAAGGAGTTCTTCTGTTTGCTTCCTCAGAGTGGGAGTCAACTTATTATGTTTTCAACCCGATAACACAAGAGGAAGTAACTTTACAACATACACTTCACCCCGGCTACTTATGTGCTCTGTACTTTTGTCCATACACAAGACAATTCAGAATTCTTTACGTACAAGTACGAGACAGTTGTTGTCAGTATATCGTATATATTTTCCGGACACGGAGGTGGAGGAATATCCATTTGTCCTCCTCTTTCAACTTTTTGCCATCCGGTGTCAATCCGGCAGTTGTTAATGGAGCATTGCATTGGGTCGTGCTGCACGATTTAGAAAGAAAAAAATACTTCTCCTTGTGAAAACGGAATCATGGTTTTTAGAATGGATAAGGAAGAATTCTCTGCTATGCCTCATCCTCGAAGTACTGTGTGCAACCCAAAGCAAGCGTATCGAACTATGACTCTTTTTCTGAAGGATGATCGTTTGTCTTTTTGTAACTTGCTTTTCCCTGAGTATGCTATCGATATATGGATTTTGGAGGACTATGAGACGCGGGTGTGGATCAAAAGGTACAAGGTTAATCTCTCTGATAGGAGAATTTTCCCTTTTAGTTTGTGTTTCATGGAAATTCCATCGCCTATTGGCGACAAATCTGGGCGGATAAAGCTTCTGAACATCCAAGAAGGTGAACTTTTGCTTGACATGTGGAATGAAGGGTTAATTCTCAATAATTTAGATCATAGAACTATGAAGAAAGTTGAATTGCCGCGACAGGAAATGAAGTTATATACTTGTAGTCCTTATATGAAGAGTTTCTTGGCAATAGCCTAATTAACTTCCCTGTTCTTATTATTAACCTTTCTAATTTTATTGTTTTTCAGTTATCAAATGGTGTTTTTAGTTGTGTTGGTAGTATTATGAAACCATCTACGTAGTTGTTATATTTGTGAGTATAAGTTCTTTATTTCGTCGGTTTTATTATGCCATAAAATAATTTGTACATTTAACAAGAAAGGAAACTAATCAGTGGAATACAAAGGAATAACAACGACGATAATGTGAAAGATACATTTATATGAATCTCAAAACATTCATCCTAATGTTAAATGTTTTACCTGGATAAATTATGAGGTCCTATAATTTATCCTAGTTGATCATATCCTCCTGATAAGCCACTTGCTGGCAAGCAGATCAACATTCTTAATTAATACCTGCTATATTAGTGTTAATTGTGTGGCAGTGCTTATCTGGCAGTTTTTATCTTAAGCTTAGCTGAAATTCGAGATGCCTAGTTGATCTTAGTCAGGTACCGTCCGTAAAATTACCCAAAACTTCCTTCTAAACAATCATTTTTGGTTTGGAGGGTGTTCGATAACAATCTTAAGCTATTTACTCGCTTGTTGAGTTTGATTATATTCCTCTATTAAAACTTTTGTGTATAAAGTGATGGACAGAGGTATTTAACAACAGTTTTATGAGGATGTTATTTCGGGTTGTTCCAGTTTTGATTATATGGGAGATGTGGAAAATGAGATATGCTCACTAATCACAAACATGATATAGAAAGGGGTTATGAATTCATAGGATGCTTTGCAATCTGCATGTAAAAATGTTTATACTTACAGTAATACAATTCGATCATAGATTTTCTTTTGAAGACTTTAACTGAGGAGAAACTTTTTCTAGTTGATTCAGATTTTAAATTATGTTTTATACAGATTTGATGTCAAGTGGTACGTAAAATTAAATTTCTTTTCCTGGATTCAACTTAGAAAATATCAATCAAGCCAATTAAATTAAAACGAATGTATTGTAGTAGATTGGGTGTAATTATTCTCTGTTCAAAATATTATCTCAATATTGAGATCTTACGTTATATCCAAATCATAACGAGATCAATGTTTAAATTACAGTAGAAATAATTTTCTTAACGTAAAGAAAAGGAAAAAACGTGAACTGGAATTGGATTGATGACAAAATAGAATTTTGGGTCGCGAACAGTGATTCGATCCCCAATGGATCTATGATAGGATTGTTTATTTACAATTTTCCTTTATATGTTTCAGCCTCGATTGACAAAATATCGAAGGAGTTTGATCAATCTCCCGAAAAGTTTGAAATCAATAGCATGTTCAAATTAACTTGATTTTCATAACCCAACCTAGAAATCTTGAGTCATCAACCAGAGGAACATGAAGAATAACTAGTCCTTTCTTACTTCGTCAAGTCAGTATGTCTTTCACTAATTGGTTTCAACACGTTTCCTCCGAGAAACGTAAACGTAGTAACATTATATTCTCTATAGGCAATGATATAGGAATTATAAAATACGACTGATCACTTAACCAAAAAGGAAAGCCGGTACTGAAGAGCATGACAGAGAGGAAACATTGTTTTCTTCATACTTTTGTTATGACTTATGAGGGCTAGCTCCATGCCGCTTAAGGTGGTGTGCCGTAGTTTCATAAGCTTCTGCCTATATCTATTCCCCCCTGAAGTTATATGCCATTAGTGAGAGAAAACAGAAGCGTAGTAGTAAGTGTACAAGAAAAGTTGGTAAACCACATCAAACTGACAAATCGGGTCAAATCGAAAAAAAAATCCGACTAGTAGTTCAGTTTGATTGGGTATTGAAAAAATCTATCACAATTAATTTGGTTTGGTATAAACTAAAACAAGTCAAACAAGATTAGGTTGTCCCTATTTTTCTTCTTCTTCTTTAATCCCCATTTTGGAGGATCTTAATGTTTCCACACTTTCCCTCTCCAGCAAGGACTCGAACCCTGAATCTACCGGTCATGGGTGAAGGTGTTTTACCAACTAGCCTCAATTGTCCTAGGTGATTTATTTAACCGAAATCCTAACCAAAATCAAATATTTTCCCCCCTGTCCATGTATAATAACTTAAATGAAATCATTATACCCTTAATATTACCTTGGCAGAAATCCATCCATTTTTATCAATATATTTCATGTATATATAGTTTATAAAAAAAAAAAAAAAAAGAGCTTAGTTTCTAAGAGTTGAAACATCCAACGTATGGTATGCACTTTTCCTTTTTGTGGTGTTGCGATTGATAGTTTTGTGAGTAATTAATTATTATTTTTTAAAACAATAGTAATTAATTACATTTAACTGAATTAGGTATGATTGTATCAAATTGTGTGGCATTTACATAATATTTCACAAAACATCAAATAAACCTTATTGTAAGAACAAATCGAATCACAAAAAAAATAAGAAAAGATCAAAATAAATCGAGAATGAAAAACCCGACCCTTATTATCTTGGGTTGGTATACAGATATAAAAATCTGACACAATAATTTGATCCGGCAAACAAAAAGTTTAAACCAACCCTACATATGTATAATTATAAAGTGTGTATATATTGATCTGAACACTATTATCATATATATATATATATATAAGATAGTACTCTACACTCGTTACATGATTCTAAACTTTTACAAATTTAAACAAAATATAATGAAACTTTAGCTAATTCAAGTCAAATTATCTCCCTTTTCCTATGTGCAAATAATTCCGATTTCATCTTTTTTTCTTAATTAATATTTTAGCCGAACTATACTGCTAGCTCAATTACGGTTACACCCACAATTTTTTGAATAACTATCAAACCTATCCCACAACGCAAATTATACGATTTCATATAATTTAGGAGCAAATTTAACCCTTTATCTCGAATAATAACTAATAATACTCCCTCCGTATTTGTTTGACACTTTTTGCTTTGACTGTGTGTTTGAATATAAAAAATGTAATTTTTTTTTATTTTTTTTTTACATATTTAAAAACTGCGTAAAAAACATTATTAGTCACTATAATTAATAATTTAAAATATTTAAAAGACATATGAAAAAGTTAAAGTCAAATAATAACTCGTTTGACTCTCAAAAAATGAAAGTGTCAAATAAATTGAAACGGAGGGAGTAACCATTTTTTCACTTCAAAGAAAACTTTGAAAGGCATGATATAAATTAAAGCGTATACGCTTTTTTCTTAATCGACATAACTGTACTGGTAGCTCAAATTACGGTTAAACCCACGATTGTTGAATAACTACCAAACCTACCCACTCAAAACGCCACTACACAAAACTGCAAAAACCGCCTTTCTTTCTTTCTTTCTTTCTATCAGTGAAATAACAACACAAGCAGCCAGTAGCGATGGGGAAAATTGACGATTCAATTCAAAGAAGGAAGAATAAAAAGAGTAGAAAGAAACAAGATGATAAGCTCTCTAATCGTATTGCTGCCAAGAAACGTCGCCTTTCCGGTAAACGCCGTATGTGCGAGGTATATATATACACCATTTGTAAGTTATATATTATATATTTATATCAAGCATATATCAGAGTTGTCTGGTATATGTACTAGTAAGAGGCAGTAGGTATCACATGAAATGGTCGAGGTGCCTAGACTAGGCCGGGACACCATCCTTATTAAAAAGTATGGATCATAATTAAAACTTTTAATTTTTGAGAGTGGTAGAAAAATTTGATAAATACTTGATCACGTGAAAGGGCAAATTAATACTTACGAATCAAGTAATCAAAATACACACATGTACATCACGAGGTCTCAAGTTTAAATTCCAGTGGAGAAGCAGAGGCGGAATATTCATAGGGTTCAAAAATAAAAAAATAAAAAGTAAATTAACGCGCGAGAAGGCTAAGAAAATTCAACATCTAATATATATCCATAAAAAATTACACCTTAGTATACGTAATGTAACTTTCACACGAAGAGATTTCTAATGGACCCCCTTCTGCCCCCTAACTCCACCCTTGGTGGGAGGTAAGATTTGACGTTTATGGGTTCCGATGATCCTAGCTTTCCACTGAACCTATAATTTCCTTATGCTAATGAGTTCATAGTTTAGCACATATACATATTTAATGAAATTTTTGAATACAGGATTTGAGCCAAAACTAATGATTCTGTTGAACCTGTATCACATGCTCCGCATCCGCCCCAGGGTCCGGACACCATCTATATAAAAAAAACAAATACATATAAAATAAGTAAATAGATAGAGTATGATCAAGCATTGGTCAATTAAAGGAACTTACAGCTTGTTTGATTTAGTTTGGTACTTCCCCCGTCCACTGTTACTTGTCCCCTATACTAATAATAGATGTCCACTTTTATTTGTTCACTTTAGAAAATCAAGACATAATTTACATAATTTATCATTTTTTTCCCTATTTTGGCCTTATTATTAACTATAGTCATCTCCCAATGCATTTCCCAAGACATTAAATTTATTACATTCAAATGGTGATATGGTAAACTTTTCATCCTATTTTTGGCTCCTTAATAGGTGTGTTAAGTCAATAGGTGACAAGTAAAAGTGGACGGAGGGAGTATTTAAGAAAAGAAAATCGAAATCGCCTGCTAAGGGATTGATTGGTATTTGTAAAAATCGTTTGAGGTTAATTATTACCTGATTCGTAGTAATATTCAGGATTTTTCAACAATTGAGAAACACACAATCGTGAGAAAATCCCAGAGGATTTGGCTTACAATGATGGAGAGTATCGTTTGAAGGATCTGGAATACTACCAAATGTATCACACTGTTTTTTTGTTTTTCCACCCGATGTCCGATACGGTGGTATCCTTATTGGAGTCCGACTATATTCAGATTCGCGCCGTGTAAGGCCCCATTTGGGGAGAAGCGGTCCCTACCAAAAAAATTTCCATACCCAGAGCTCGAACCCGAGACCTCTGATTAAGGGAGGAGCAGCCCCTCAATTGCACCACATTATGAGTAGGAAAAAAAACGATGATTTAAGTTAAGCTGGCAATGTGCTTATTCAAAAAAGTAACAACGTCACTGAATCCCAATATCCCGTAACCCAAACCCAAAATATCAAACTCAGATAATTTTTTCAAATTTAACCAAAAAAACTACGCATTTCTTTATCCAGCTTTGAATTTATATTTATTACCTTGTAAATGTGATTCTACTCGATCATTGTGATTTTTATGATTAGTGCTATAAATTACTCCTTCCATCTGAAAAAGATTATTTTACTTTTCTGATTTATCCGTCCTGAAAAGATTAACACATTCTATATTTAGAATAAACTTTATGAGATGATGATTTACAGTCACATAAATATCTAAAACTTGTTTTGGACTACATATTTCAAAAGTATTCCTTTAATTATTAAATTCTTTGTCAAGTCAAACTAATACAATCTTTTTGTGTCAGAGAAAGTAATAAATTTGCGTTGATGTATGAAGGAATAATTTTTATCTACCAATTGTACTGAATATAAAGCAGTACAATTGGTGGACAAAATATATTCAGGACGTATATATTTAAGCATTATGTCAGATAATTTCTTGCCTTCCAATTCACACACAAATGTCTGTTTCTCTTTATTGGTGTCGATACGTATTTGCAATTGTCACTAGCTAGAAGGGGTGGCATGAGCTATTGGAATGTGGAGAGGCAGAAACGCAGAACATAAAAATTGTGGTGCATGTGGAGTTGAATATTGTAAAAAGATCTGGTCCGTTAACTGTATGCCACGTATCAATAACCAAAAGGTCCATTGAACAATACTTGAGGGAAGGGTACCGGAGGGGATCTCAACCCGTGTGTTATACTTTTTTTTGGTTGCTCTATTAGAAAGTCACTTAGTTCAAGCCACTTACATTTAAAAGATGGATGAACAGCTTGCACTTTATCCTCATTTCAATCATGATGTACAATCTTTAATGGTTATACTTCAATTTCTGTCAAAATTGATCCCTACTTCAAGTACTTCTATTTCGCCTTCAAAGATCATTTTTCGATTCAATATCTTAATAATGGAGGCTCATGTCACTTCTTTATTTTACTATTAGTTGCTGACTCGAGTCCATCATTTTTTAAATAATAGGAGTATTTCTTTTAGCAAGAAATTCATATGAACCGTGGTTCATTTTTCTGGTGAAATAAATAAATATAGTGAACATGTTCATTTTCAGTTTTCAACAATGACCCAAGGGCCAGGCAATGACAGTATCAACTTTGATTACAAGATGTCTAGTAATCGGATCATTAGGCAATAGACATCAGTTTTGAAGGGAATTGAAGTGATAGTGAGTTACTACTAGCTATAGCTAGATTAGCAATGAAATAGAAGTATATGATTTGAGTTGGTAGAAGGACAAATTAAAGTTCTGACAACTTCCAGTTTGTATTCTAATGTCTTAGAGAAAAAAAATGTGCTCTCATTTATTTAAGTAGAACCGTCAGTAGTTTAATTAGGAATATATTGAAGCTTCACAAAAATTAAAGGAAACAATTTCTCATCTTCATTCTCTTCCGTAGTTTGTTTTGGACCACAAGTTTCAAAAGTATTCCTTTATTTATTAAACTTCGTGCCTAGTTAAACTATATCACATTAGTTGGGACGGAGAGAGTACTATATACTCCCTGTGTCCCAATTTATATGACACACTTTCCTTTTTGATCAGTCAAAAAAAGAATGACACATTTCCTTATTTGGCAACAATTTAACTTTAAACTTTACTTTTTACGCTTAACGTACGCTTAACGAGATGATCTATAACCACACAAATATCTTTAGCTCTTTTTAGACCCCAAGATTAAAAAAAAATTCTTTATTTCTTAAACTCCTTAACGAGTCAAACTATATCATATAAAATGGGACGGAGGGAGTACTTGATTTATTGGACCTCACCACCAGTTGTCTCTTTATCTGGGTTTATAGTAAATTACTTCTTCGGGTATATGTGGATTTCGGACGCTTTTTTTGAGTATCTTCTTGAAGGAATATTTATCAGATAACTGAATCCTTTGGATGGTTTTACGTTTATCATAGATTATATATATTTCATAAGCGTTAATCTTTGATAGCGTCGAGGCGGTAAGGACCGAGATATTTTATATCAAATGATCCATGTCGAACAAGCCAAGGGTTTGCACGTACAGATCAACAGGGAATCTCCTTCTGTTATGTATAAGTGACCGGTCATCCAACTCTTCTCTATTCCTTCACTACTCTGCAGTTTATTTCTATTTTCTTTTCGTTTTCCAGTTAAAATGACGGTTAGATCAAGCTCATCATGTTGTTCTCCATTTTCCAGATGTATCTGGGTGAGACAAAGTTGATGCGAGCTTCACCAAATATAGTCAACCCAAGTCTGAGTGGAGGATAGGGATTGCAGCAGCTTGGCCATGGCCAGATTACAGAAGACCAATTGCTATGTAAATAACCAGTGTTATGTGTGAAGGTTTTGTATAAGCAAGAGTCAATGATTGCCCTTAATATACGAGGAGGTGGCGGAATATCGTCCAAAATTCATTTTGAGATGGGAAGCACTTCATGTAAAATCTGTTTCATTCTTGAGTCAATAGGCACTTCCATTCCATAATAAGTGACTCTTTTAACTCATGCACACCCTTTAAGAAATTATTTACTCTTAAAAAATTATGAGTATTTTTACTAACTTACCCCTAATTAATGCTTAGAAAAAGAAAAGTTATTTAATGATTCTTGATTATAAATAAAGGTAAGTTTGGAAGAATAGGATTAATTTCTTCTTGAAATCCTAAAGTGTCACTTATTTTGAAACAAAATAAAAAGCCTAAAAGGTCACTTAATATGGAATGGAGGGAGTAGTTGATAGAGATGTGTCCATATTGACAATATATTGATTTTTGTACACAATTTTTTGCACCTTGCAAAATCTCTGTTATTTGTGCCTTCTAAATTACATTTCTACTACCGAAACATAGTATTATGTAATATTTCATTCTCGCAGTCGCCCATTGGAAGAGCGATGGAAACTTCACAAGGCCGAATTGCTTGGAATGAATACAAATTCATCCTATCTTTGTATATATGTTGTACAATGGTCATTGCTAATCACATGTCAAAAATATTTACTGCAAATTATATTCACTTAAAGCAAGCAAAGTTCAAGTTCGTAACAACCATCTAGTAACAAACTAGCAGGTTTCATTATACTACCAACACAACTAAAAACACCATTTGATAACTAAAAACACACTAAAATTAGAAAGGTTAATAATAATAATAATAATAACGAGGGAGTTAGGCTATTGCCAGGTAACTCTTCATATAAGGCGTGCACGTATATAACGACATTTTCTGTCGCGGCATTTCAATTTTCTTCACAGTTTTATGATCTAAATGATAAAGAAATAACCCTCCATCAGCCTGCAAGTGAAGCAAAAGTTCACCTTCTTGGATGTTCAAAAGTTTCATCTGACTAGAGCTGTCGCCAATAAGCGATTGAATTTCCATGAAACACAAACTAAAAGGGAAAATTATCTTATCAAAGAGATTAACCTTGTACCTTTTGATCCACGCCCTCATCTCATAGTCCTCCAAGATCCATATATCCACAGCATACTCGGGGACAAGCAAGTTACAGAAAGATAAAAAATCATCCTTCACCAAAAGAGTCATAGTTCGATGCACTTGCTTTGACTTGCACACAGTACTTCCAGGATGAGGCATAGCAGAGGGTTCTTCTTTATCCATTCTGAAAACCATTATTCCTTTTTCACAAGGAGGAATATTTTTCCTTTCTAAATCGTGGTGCATGATCCAATGCAATGCTCCATTAACTACTGCCGGATTGTCACCGGATGGCAAAAAGTTGAAAGAGTAGGACGAATGGATTTTCCTCCTCGTCTGCGTCTTGAAAATATATATGAAATATTGACAAGAAGTGCCTCGTACTTGCGCGTAAAGAATTCTGAATTGTCTTGTGTATGGACAAAAGTAAAGAGCGCATAAGTAGCCGGGGTAGAGTGTACGTTGTACAGTTACTTCCTCTTGTGTTATTGGGTTGAAAACATAAGAAGTTGACTTCCACCTTAAGTCCCCAAAGAGAAGAACTCCTTGACAAGAGTATAGAAGAATAAGGTGATGTGCCTGGGGATTATTAATCATAAGCTCAGGTCTAAGTTGAAATTTCTCAAAGACGGCCTTCTTCTTCTTCCTCTTGTTTTCACCAAAAACATAAAGATCCTGTCCGTGCTTGGCAAAATGATCCTGTATGAGAAGCATGGGTCTACTAGCTCTACAGAGATCATCATGTAAGGTGGTAAAATAGTCCTGTGATGAGACCAAAGCTCTCCAATGCCTACAAACCCATCGACATCTAAGAAAAGAATGTGGGGGAAGCCTACTTAGAATATCAATGATGAGACAATCGGGCAAACATTCAAAAGTTCCACCATCATCAACTCTACATATTGTATGAAGTAGTGAACCCAACAGTTCTGTAGTCCATGTGAAGCATTCAAGTGCCATGACCTATAATATAAAGCAGAAAATAAGATAAACAACGGTTGTTTGGTATGACAACAAAATATGTACTGATTCAGAGGTGGATCCAGGATTTAGATTATGTGAGTTCAATCTTAAGAGTTTTAGAAAGAATTGAACCCCCACTTAATAAGCTAAATCCCCCCCTGTACCGATTGATCAAAAGAAAAGATTAACCTTTATACTGAGATCCTCCAAAATTTTGAGAGAGGGATATAATAATGGAAAAAGAAGCTTAAATCATAAAATATGGACCACGGTCGCACCCAAGGGTGCAACCTAGACACCTAGTAATCAATGAAGTGGGCAGAAAACATGAGGGTTCAGGTAGTCAGGAGCAAATATTAATCCCAGTAGATAGGTGATTTCTCCTCATTTACATAAGCTTTGGTGGATAGAGTTGTCCGGTATATGTGCTGGTGAGAGAATACGTATCCGGTGAAATAGTCAGGTGCGTAAACTGACCTGGACACCATGGTTATCAAGAAAAAAGATATGGATCATAATTAAAACTTTTAATTTTTGAGACTAGTAGAATTTGATACTTGTTTGATCACCTGAAGGGGCAAATTAACATTTACGCTAAACAAAATACGCACATGTACATAACGAGGACTCAAGTTTAAATTCCAATTGAGGAGGGGAGGTAGAGATTCAAAAAAAAAAAAAAAGTAAATACACGAAAAAGCCAAAGAGGTTGAACATCTAATATATACGGATAAAAAAAATTAAATCTTATATAAGCTATGTAATTTTCCAGTGAAGAGATTTCTGACGGACCTCCGTCCGCTCCCTAAGCCCGCCTCTGGTGGGAGGTATCACGTACCCGACACCATTGATATAAAACAAATAAATACATAAAAAGTATGATCAAGTATTGGGTAAATTAAAGGAACTTACAGCTTGTTGAAGGAAATTGCAGAGAGGAAAATTGAGGAACTTCTGGATGAGTTATTTCCCCTCTGATCTCAAAGGAGTATTCAATTATGTTTGGATTAGAAATTGATTTTGCTGATCTTTCGGTTTATATACACTTTAAATAGATATCCTTTTCCAATTGAAAATAAGAAAAACCCCAAAAAACGACAAACTTTTGAGTTCGTTTAGTTTGGTTTTCAATTTTACAATACCAAAAATATTTTGTTCGGTTAGCTATTTAAGATGAAATCAAATTTATATATATACTCCCTCCATTCCAATTTATGTGAAATACTTTGACTGAACACAAAGTTTAAGAAATAAATGAAGGCTTTTAAATCTTGTGGTCTAAAACAATCCAAAGTTATTTGTGTGGTCATAAATCACCTCATTAAACGTAAAACATAAAGTTTAAAGTTAAATTATTGCCAAAATAAAAAAAATGTATCATTCTTTTTTGGACAGAGGGAGTACTAGTTTTAGCGTACCTGCATTGCACATGTCAATAAATTAAAAATTCTATTAAAAATAAATGAATTACTCCCTTTGTACCAATTTATATGATGTAGTTTGACCGGGCATGGAGTTTAATAAATAAAGGAAGACTTTTGAATATTATGATCTAAAAAGAATTAAAGATATTTGTGTGGTTATAGATCATCTCGTTAAGCATAAAAGGTAAAGTTTAATGTTAAATTATTGCCAAATAAGAAAATGTGTCATTCTAATGTTAAATTATTGTCAAATAAGAAAATGTGTCATTCTTTTTGGGACTGACTAAAAATGAAAGTATGTCATATAAATTGGTACAAAAGGGTATATAATATAGCAATGATTTTTTTTTTTTTTTACCCCTTTCTCAGGAGCTTCCCTTTTACTTCCTTGGTGACTCGAACTCGCAAACTTCGAATTGAAAGTGGTGGGTGCTTATCATCTGAAAGAACCCCTCTTGTCGTAGCAAAGTGACAAAACAATGTTATTACATTAACTTAGTTGTTGATTTATGTGTAATAAGCATTTAGATTTAAATAATTAAAATTTGTCAGTTCAAGAAGAAATTTTTTTAGATTATCAATAAATTAATATTTATTTTAGTCCTCAACGGGGCAAACAATCTCCTCTTCATAGTTACTTACTGCACTAAAAATAATTATCTTAGTAATATAATTGACAAATTAATGAACGAAGAAAGGAATAAAACTAAAGAGGACGTGAAATAACCTTCGGCTGAACCCCTCACTAGTTTTAGGAGGGCTGTGCATGTTAACGGTTAAACCAATAACCCGAATCAATAATTGGGTTATTGGGTTAATGGTTCGGGTTAGTGGGTTAATGGTTCGGGTATCGGGTGGTGTTCTATAGTTATTGGGGTATCGGTTCGGGTCTCGGGTTCACCACTTTTGTTAACGGGTGAACCGATAACCCGATAACCATTTATTTAATTACAATTATACCCTTCCATATATAACCTTTCGATATAATTTGTGGAGTCCAAAATTTTTGTGAATTCATTCCATTATTACCCTTCCATATATAATTACTTAGTAAATCCTAAGTCAATTTATTTCTCACTGGTGAAGTTAGCTGCAAGGTTTTACAAGAACTTAGCCCGAATGTCAAAGCTTCTATTTGCTTCCAAAGGTGTGAAACAAACTTTACCAAGCATCAAGTACCAAATGCTTGTGGAAATAACTTGCAGGTAGCTAACAGCTCCTCTCTACAATTTTGTGCCACTAATGCAATGGGTAAGGGGAGCAAAAATGAGGAGAGTTGTTGAGGACTCGGATGAAGAAGCATAAAAAAAGACAACATTGTCAAATTGGAAAGCTGTCAGCAGTGGTCTGGGAACTAGGATTCATGTAAATATGAAGAAAAGGTTTCAAGTTTTTAACGTCTTGGAGATGCCAGCCAGCTTCCAGTTTCAAACTCCATTTATAGCTAACTGCTGCAGGCACTTTCTTTTGTAGCTACTTTATTCATTTTGCATCTCGTTAATTCGTTTCGATTCTCGTTTGAAGATGGGTTCTTTGTTCTTGAAAAAATTTCGTGTGATATCTTAACGGTTAAAGTGATAACCGAACCGATAACAATCAAAAACCGATTAACCAATAACCCATTAACCTATATTTTAATGGCTCTTTAACGGTTTAACATGTCTACAAACCGATAACGGATAAGTTTAACCGATAACTTTCAAACCCGAACCGAACCACTCGATACGTAGCCCTAAGTTTTAGGGTTGATTTTAGATTGCTAAACATTAGGAGTTCCTGTATAACTCAAACACGAAAATTCATATAAGGAAAGATTTAAAATACAAAATTTAGTTGATTTCAAAATTCTAAAAATCCAAGAACTAATTAGATGATTATTTTTAATTATTAGAAAAATATTAGTCTTTTTGTGTATTGTAGAGTCTTTTAATGAAGGGTAAAAAGTTCCACCACCATTTCTAAGGCCGTTCTTAAAAAAGGTGCTTTTGAGTGTCAAATTACAAAAAGGACAAGTATCGATGAACATTTACTATCAAGATTATTTTACAGGGAGAAACTATTTTGAATATCTATTATGAAAAGTTTTTACTTTTATTTAATTAAAATTTAAAAGTATATATTAAATTTTCAATCAATAAAATACATAGATAAATAAAAAAACAAATTTTAAATATTTATATAATATCATCACGATTATTTATACTAGAAAACTACAACCAAAATAAAATTCAAAATCAATCCACTACTTAAAATTCAACACAAAGAATTATTAATTAAAAATTAATGGATTAATGTGGGATATACTTGGTAAATATGTATTTATGGTAAGGATATTTCTGTCTTGAAAAAATAATTTTCTGCTTCTGCTTTTTTCAAGAAAATTTCTGCTTCTTCCCAACCACAGGAAAACTGTTTCTACTTCTACTTAAAAGTAATTTTAATAAATAGCCAAATAACTCAAATATCCAAAAAAGTATTTATTTATTTTTTCAAAAAAGAAGTGCTTTTAGCCTCAAACCCACTAGGCCAAACAGGCTCTAAGTGTTGCATTCGTATATCGATTTAAAAATAGTTATTCGTCTACTGGGAATGCACACAAGTTGTTCTACTTTGATTCTAAGATTTAGCAGTTTACAGACTGTTGTCAAGAAATTTAATGGTTTTCCACTCTACAATGCATAAGAAGAAAAATCACTCAAGGGTATTGTAGGATTACTACAACATTAACCAGATATCTCAGGTTCAAACTTTAGAAGTATTGGAATGGAGAAATCTCAATAGAGAGTATTTTCTAGTACTCCCGCCGTTCACTTTTACTTGTCACATTTCGCTTTTGAGAGTCAAACTGCATGAACTTTGACCAACATTTAGAAACATTATTGACGGAGTCGTCTTTGTTAGGGAACTCTTTTTCTCAACATGGGAATTTTGGCGCAAATTCGAAATCGTCTTTGTTAGGAAACTCTTTATCCTCAATATGGAGTTTTTTGGCGCAAATCCGAATTTGATCGGGCTTCCATATGAATACCAAACACTGGATGGAAAACTAAAGAGATTAAGTGCGTTACCTGAACCCGTTGAGAATTTTTAAAAAAAAAAAGGCTCGCAAGGGAATGCTTTATATTTCCACTGTTGGACTATTCTTCCAATTACTAGTGGTTTGTCCCCGCACAAAGAATGTACCCAACTATTTTGTATCATACTTATATTTTATAGTATCATCATGATTTACGTGTGTCAATAATGTTTCTAATCTATATCTAGTATACTACTAGGCAGAGATAGGCCCGTGCTGGTAGAAAAGTTGGAGATGCCTGTATATATTATTTTGCCAAAACATAAGAGTCGCACTTATTAGTCTCGGGAGAAGTATATGCACAATCACAACAACAAAATATCGCATACATTTATGCACATCTTTTGAATTACAAAACATACCAGAGGTGCCAAAACATTCAGGAAATCAAAAAATGTTAGTGTCGTATCATCTTCTTTATGTGTCAATTGTTCCTTTCCTCCCAGATTGTCTGAGTGTACAGACACAGACAAGTACAGCGTTCCAGACGGCCTTATGTTTCTTTGTCAGCTTCATACCAGCTGCTTGTAGTACCTCCTAAATCACCAACATGGTCCATTTAACTTCAACCAGAAAGAGAAACATTTGTGATAGCTCAGATGCTATGGGCGGTACAAATAAAGCAATTGATGTTTTCTGAGTTACTGGAGCAAAGGTAACATCTCTTACATTAGGTGTAACCGCTTTTCTGTAAATTCGCCAGTGCCAGATGATCATTGAGCAATGTTGTCCATACAAAATCAAATGACATTGAGTGAAGCCTTACATTTCTATTTACGTTTCCATTGTCAGTTGTGGAAATGGAGGCTTGAAGTCAAAAGCCAATTGCAGGACATGATACAATAGTTATGATTATCATCTTCCTTCCAGAGCATTCTGACATGATCTGTTGTATGAGAAGGAACTGCGTACACTTCGAAATATTTCATCAATAATGTATGAAACATGTCTTCATTAACAAGTTCAACAACCTAATCTACAGAAGAGTATTATAATTACAATAGAAACATCGATCTATAGTGAGTGGTGCTATATATTGTCAATGTAACACCTTTGTTAAATGTAGTCAAAGTTTCTTACTTGATATACAATTGTAGATGTTAAAGTAATCATTCTTGGGGTGAAAAATGTGATCAGATAGTTCATGATTCTGTTGACGATCGGGGCAAGAGATGCACATAAAAATGAAAAAAGTAGCAAATTTGCCAGGATCCCGCTGGAAGTAAAATAAATAGCAAAACTTTTAATTTTTAAGACTGGTAGAAACTGATAGATACTTGATCACGTGAAAGGGCTAATTAATATTTACGAATCAAGTAACCAAAATACACACACATACATCACGAGGTCTCAAGTTTAAATTCCAGTGGAGGAGCCGAGGAGTCGAATTTTTGTCTATTAAACGAGTGTTCAAAAATAAAAAATAAAAAGTAAACACATGAAAAAGCCATATATATATATATATATATATATATATATATAAATATATATATATATATATATATATATATATATATATATATATATTACCCCAAGCCCGCCACCCTTGGTGGGAGGTATCCAACATCAGGACACCATTGATATAAAACAAATTTAACCTTATATACGCTATCCCCAATCATAGTTAAGTAGATCTAATATTTGAGGTTTATGGATTTCTTAGAACATGTGATCCTAGTTTTCCAACAAACCCACAATTTATTTATGCTAATGGGTCACAGATATGTACGTATTTTAGCCAAAATTACCAGGATTTGGGTATTAAATAAATACATACATACATACATAAAGAGTACGATCAAGTATTGGGTAAATTAAAGGAACTTACAGCTTGTTGAAGGAAAATTTTGAACTTGTGGATTATTTTTCGCCCCTATTCAATTATGTTTGGATTAGAAATTGATTTTGCTGATGTTTCGGTTTATATACACTTAAAATAGATATCCTTTTCCAATTGAAAATAAGAAAAACTAAAAATAATCACGTTTTAACCCCCAAAGAAATGACATAAGTATTGACCATATCGTATATGATTTTATTGTAAGATATGATTTTATATTTCTTTACTCGAAGAATCACATCGTTAATACAACATACGGAAGATATGGCTCAATATTGTGCAAGATATACGGCTAGAATCATGCTTGTAATTATGTAGGTGTTTGTGTATAAATAGTCTCTAGTTCACACAATTGTAAATCACAAAATATATAGAACACTTTTCAAGATTCTTGATTTATCAATAGTTATCATGGTATCAAGAGCCTACTTTTTCCCCACAGGAATTGTTCTACTTCTTATACTTTGTTGCTACTTGATTTACCATCAAGTTCTCTTTTATTCTTGCAAACGGTTTCACATTCTCATGAAGATTTATCTACCAAATTTGATGGAAAAAACTATCCTATGTGGGAATTTCATTTTCGTATCTTTGTTCAAGTGAAAAACTTGTTTGGAATATTGATGGATCAAGAAACATCCAAACAAAGATAAGGAAAAACAAGTTTGGCATACTAACAATGCTCGTGTCATTTCATGGATACTCAATTCCGTACACGCAAATGTTGCATTGAGTCTACGTCCGTTCAATCTGGCATCGAAGATGTGGAAGCATTTCAAAAAGGTATATGCTCAATGTAAGCATGCTCGTGATTTTGAATTAGAATATACTCTTTCAGAATACAAGCACGAAGACAAAGACATTCGCTAGAAATTATTATTCGGGACTTATGGCAATGTTCGTCGAAACGGAGACCAAAGTTTTGGAGGAAACCTTTCTTCCATGTCCACTTAAAAAAAGAGGTTCTATGTTGAGAAGAAGAAAAAGCTAGGTTGTTCAATTTCTCATGAAATTGAGGTCGACTTTGAACCCATTAGCAAACATTCTTAACGGAGAACTCTACAACATTGATGTGGTTTTCGGAGAACTCATACGTGAGGAGACCCGGATCAATACTCAAGCAGCCATGGATTCGTCCTACACAGTTGACACGGCTATGTATGCATCAAAGGTAAATTCTACACTCAGAATTCATTTCAAAAGTCTTGACCACAATGCTTTGAGTGCAAAGAGTATGGTCATATTGCATCACATTGCAAGAAGAGAAATATATGTAATTATTGGAAGAAGCCTGGCCATATAATTCTGGATTGCAATCGATCCCCAAACACGCTCCAAACCAAGCACAAAGCTTATCAAGCAGCCGAAGCTTATATGAGTCGAGCAGAGATCACACCACCATCTGCCTTGGGTCCAAGGGCACTTCAAAAGATGATACAAGATTCAGTTGCTACTGCTCTCCCAATGGCTATTACCAATGCTCTCACTGTTGCCTATCCTGGTAAGAAATTAAATAAGAATTCAAAAGTTTGGCATATAGATTCAATTTGCCTTTCAACAATAACCATATGGCGGAATTGAGATATCCATAATTTAAACTCTTTATCAACTCCATTTTTCGAAAAATCATCTTGTTGTCAAGAACAATGGAAAATTGATACATTACTAAGTTTAGGCAAGAAAGAGACACATTAAAAATGCATCTTGCTTCACTAATGTCCTTTATGTCCCTAAACTTACTATTAATCTTATTTTGGTTGGACAATTGGTGGAACAAAATCGTCTTGTTCTTTTCTCACGTTTTGGTTGTGTTGGTCAGAATCTGGAGACAGGGAAGGTGATTGCTAAGGGTCATAAATCTTGGGAGACTCTTCCCATTACCGTACATGTCAACACCTCACCATGCATATTTTTTGTCTGCCTCTAAAGAGGACATCACCAACTCAAATAAATTGTGTTACTTGTGGCATCATCGTCCTGGGCATCCACATGCTCAAAAGCTTTCCTATATGTTACAACATTGTCTTCATTTGAATAAGAAATCATGGGCTTTGTCATCAAAATTACCTTGTGAAAATTGTGCTAAATCTAAAAGTCATAAACTGCCTTTTCCTTGTAGCACTACTTCATACAATTCTACTTTTGATTTGGTTCATAGTGGTGTATGGGGTCCTGCACCTATTTCATCTAGATTGGGGTATCGATATTTTATTTTGTTCATTGACCTCGTCTCACGATATACTTGGGTGTTCTTTTTTAGAAACAAAAGTGACGTTCCTAAACTCATAAAACAATTTGTCACCTATGTCGAGAATCAGTTTAACAAGTGAACAAAAAAAAATCGATCTGACTCGGGTGGGGAATACATGAAATCTGAACTCATAGATTTTTCAAAGATAGAGGCATTATTTTGTATATTTGTCCATACATCATTTGAGAAAATGGGATTGTAGAAAGAAAAAATAGGCATGTTCTGAAAACCACATTAGCTCTTCTCGATACATCAAATGTTCCTAAAATATTTTGGGTTGAAGCCATTCAAACTTCTATTTTTTTTTAAAACAGACACACCAACACCATCAACAAAGATGATAGTGCATATTCCGTTCTTTTTGGTAAACTCCCTGATTATTCCCATCTAAAAGTTTTTGGTTGTGTGTGTTTTGTCCATTTACCTAGACATGAACGTCATAAATTATTTGTCAAAGCCGTGAGGTGTGTTTTTCTAGGTTATAATGATGTTCAAAAGGGCCATATTTGTTATGATTCTTCTAGACGACAGTTAAAGGTATCTAGACATGTGATTTTCGTTGAGCATATGTTTGCTTACCCTACAACCTCATCAACAACATCCGATTCTCTCTCCTTTTTGTACAAGTTTGAGAATCAACACGTACAAAGTCACGCAGCTCCCAACGAGGACCTAAATTGAGATTCTCGAAATCTGTTCAATTTTTACATTCGAACGGATGATTCAGGTAATAGTACTTCTTCACCTGGTTTGTCCCATACCTTTTTCACTCACTCATCTAACAACAATAGTGATTCTAATTTTGAACATGTATCAAATGAGTAAATAAATCCTCCAATTCCTACTTCCTATCACTCTGAACGTAAAGCATCTGCCCCGGATCGATATGGATACCAGTGTTTTAAAAGGCATTTTCGAGGCGAGCCTTGGGGCGGGGCGTACTAAAAATGCCCCGGGGCGAAAGTCTCCAAAGGCACGACGCCCGCAATTCGTCCATGCGTACACGCTCGGGCGTTTGGGGCGTTTTTTTTTTGGGGGCGAGTTTTGTTAAGCTTTAATATAATGCCCAAATTCTCAAACTAAAATTACGAAATTTGTTAAATAAGTCCTTAATTTAATGCCAAAATTCTTTTTAAAAGCTAAATGTCTAATTACTCAAATATTTTAAAAAGTCTTCTACTATCTCAAAAAAGTTTAAATCGAGCCTCTTCGCTTTGGTTACATTAATTTAAAAGCCAATGATCCTTTTTTATTGCTAGAATGCCTAATATATACTCTTTTCCAATTATTTATCTTGTCTTCTACTATCTCAAAAAAGTTTCGAGCAGTCACTTGTACTTGTAAGTAGCGTATAATAGATTGTTCTAATTATATATATATATATATATATATATATATATATATATATATATATATATATATATATATATATATCTATTTTATAGTTTTCTTCAATTATTTACAAAGCTATTTCACCTATTTAAAAGTATTTATTATAATTATATCATTTTATAAAATACTAAAAATTAAAACCCCATGGGGCTTACGCCACGTGCCTCGGGGCTTACGCCTCACTGAGACAGAAGTAAAATGCCCCGCCTTACGCCCTCGCCTTTTAAAACACTGATGGATACTCTCTAGGTAGAGATGGACGATCTTATGCCTTACTTGCTACATTGAATTATATTTTTGTCTCAACTACTTACCAACGAAATCGAAAAGCTCATAAAATATAGAAAAGGGCAATGGAAGAGAGAAAATTTCGATGAGCATATTAGAAGAGAATCATACATGGAATTTGGTGTCTAAACCAGCAAAAGCTTTTATTATTGGGAGTAAATGGATTTATTCAATGAATATGAAGTCTGATGGCACTTTGGAGAGGTATAAAGCTTGTCATCATAGCTCAAAATGATATAAACGAATATGGGTTGGACTATGAGGAGACTTTCGCCCCTATTGCAAAGATGACAACAATTTGTGTGTTGCTCACATTGCATTTGTCAAACGGTGTAAACTTCATCAAATGGATGTGAAAAATGCATTTTTGCATGGTGAATTACAATGATATCTAATATACATTAAGCCTCCATCTATGGATTTTGGTCAACCAAGACCAACCTGACATGATATGTCACCTTGAAAAGTTTCTTTATGGTCTCAAGCAAGCTCTTGCCTACGTGCATGGTTTGAGAAGCCATATTAGATCTACCATCATTAATCTTTCAAAACCAACTCGGTTTTCTCGATCGATTTTCGATTGCTCATTATTTATCCAACACTCCAATACATGTATGATAATATTGTTACTTTATGTTGATGATATGATTATAAACGGGAATGAGATTAAACAGCTCAAGAATCTTCTTAATGCAACCTTCAAAATGAAGGATCTTGGTAGGTTAACATATTTTTTTGGTTTGGAGGTTGACTATTTGCAGGATGCTAACATGCTGAGCCAAAGGAAGTATTGTGCCCTATTTTGAACGGTCAAGCACTCTTCAGCTAAAAAACCCTCTGCTATTGATGCTTCTGCACAAGATCGATTACGAACGAACTTCTTCAACTTACATAGGTGCCTCTCATTGGGATACATCCAGCGAAGATGAATCGGACCCCCAAGCTTAATTTCATTCACTAAATGAATAGGTAAATGTGGCATTATATCAAAAAATGCTGGATGAAAAATCCTTTACAGGTCATATATTATTTCAACAATTTCAGAATCCAATTTCTCAAGATCTCTTCTACTTATAACCTTACTACATATGGCTCTAAAGAAATTGCCCAATCTAATCAAGGTTAATGAAACAATCTTGGGCGAACACTTTTCTAACGGCAACTTTGGAGCCGTAATGCATTATAAAATGAGCATCATGACTCTTGTACCCCGATATTTTCATCTCCTTCACTTGCACACGATGTGATATATTAGAAGCACACCTTTTTGGTAATTTGGCATTTTTCAAGACGGTGCAAAACAACCTTTTCTGTTCGGCTTCATGGAGAAACAAGCTTGAGCCAAACTTACATTTCCATCATTATCTTCTATTGGTTGTAGCTCCTTTCGTATCCCCATTTCTTGTAAGTCATAGCGAGAATTTACATGATCCTTTGACTTTCCATCTATCTCCAGTAAAGTCCCAAGCAAACTGTCACATATATTCTTTTCTATGTGCATTACATCAAGATTGTGCCTCAATTTGTTATGTGCCCAATAGGGCAATTAAAAAAAAATAGATCTTTTTTTCCACGGACCCTTATTATCTCGAGGCCTTTTTTTTTGCCCTTTCCAAACACATTGTTGAATTCATGCAGCTCTTCAAGCACTTCTATACCCGACAAAGGTGTAGGTGCAGGTCTATGCTCCTCCTTACCATCAAATGACTTCTTATCTTTTCGCAATGGATGATCAGAAGGCAAAAATCTACGATGACCCAAGTAACACATCTTACGACTATGTTTGAGATATTGAGAGCATGTGTCATAATTACAAGTGGGCATGCCAATTTTCCCTTAGTGCTCCATCACGAAGCATTGCTAATCTTTGGAAAATCACTAACTGTCCACAATAAGAAATTTCGCACGCATTCGAATGTTTGGTCGGTTTCGACATCATATGTTTCTATCCCGAGGTTCCCATAGTTCCTTCAATTCGCAATTAGTGGTTGTAGATACACATCTATATCATTTTCACGGAGATGATGGACTGGAATGATCATTGACAACATAATATACTCCGACTTCATGCAAATCCATGGTGATAAATTATAGTTCATCAACATAACGAACCACGAGCCATGAGAAATACTCGTGGTTCTAAATGGGTTGAAACCATCACTTGAGAGACCCCATCTAACATTACGAGGATCTTGAGAGAAGTGCAGGTACAAACGATCAAAATCCTTCCATGCTTCCCCATCAGCAGGATGCCTTAAATTTCCATCATTGGGTCGTTCATTAGCGTGTCATCTCATTGCAACAGCTGTTTCGGAACACATGAATATCCTCTGAAGCCTAGGCTTTAAGGGGAAGTACCTTAAAACCTTCGCAGGAATTTTAGAGTGTGAATTAGTCGAGGCATCACCAGGCATCACCAACACTCTTCCATCTAGAAGTTCCACAGACAGAGCAGTTATCTGCTTTCTCATTGTCCTTCCAAAATAACATGCAGTCATTAGGGCATGCATGTATTTTTTCGTAATGAAGACCCAAATCTTTAATCACTTGTCTAGCCTTATTGAAAGACTCTGGTATCTGAGCAAAGAGAAATGCCTCTCTTATCAAATCTAACAAGTCTGAGAATGCTACATTACTCAAACCATGTAATGGTTTAAATAAGTACAACCGAATGGTGAAACTCAATTTATTGAAATTTTCACAACCTGGATATAACTCTTGTTTCCCTTCCTCTAATAATTTAAAAAATTTCTTTGCATCTGCAGATAAACCCTGTCGCACTCCTTCTTCATGCCGTGACTCACCCTCTATATTTCTAAATGTATCATGAAGTAGTCCATCAATGTCGTCACGCAAGTTAGAACCTTCATCGTCATTTATTGGATGCGGTGTATTTCTCGATGAAACCCCTTCTCCATGAAAAACCCATTTGGTGTAATTATTAACAAAGCCATGAACAACCAAGTGATCTTCCACCACATTTCTGTAATGCCAATAGCGATTCATGCATTTCTTGCAAGGACATAATATCTTATTTCCTTGAGAAGCTCGTTCAAATGCCTTATCAAGAAAATAATTCACTCCATCAGCATACTCTTCTGTCCGGCTTAGGTGATTCATCCAACTTTTATCTCCATTATCCATTTAATTAATCCTACATATCACAAGCAAATCACCAAAATTAAGATTCATGCTAAGCTTAGAAATTGAAGTCAAGATCACAGATCCCTTTAGCAACAAGTAATAAAAAATAAAGATAAAATTCTAGACATGTTCGGTGAAGTCGATTTAGGTAGAGCAAAGCTTTGAACATAAATGCACTTAAATCAAGTCAAGGAAATTGGGGTGGTACGGATCTAAAAAAGGTCCGATTACCGTAGTATAAATTAAACTTCCTAACTAGGTGTTCCTTGTTCACAATCTTTCTCCACAGAAGTACAAAATCTGAGTTTTTATGTGGAAGAGTATTTCTTTTTACTCACTGTAAATGCCACTTTTTGATAAAGTGATACCATTTAATCTGGCAAGTTTTACGCGGGTTGGCTACCACCACCCTCCTCCTTTATCCGGGTTATTTACTAGCACAATATAAGCAAGCTCACACTGACATAACCATTATAGCTAACCATTTTGTTATAGTAACACTCAGGCCTTAAAAAAAGAAACAGTAAATAGCTAAATGAACTTATTATTCTTGTTGCAACTCTAATATAGCAGCATTTTAGCCTACCAGTCCACTAGTTAACTTCACAAAGTCCAGCTCAAATAAGCAACTTCTTATTTAAAAGTAATGATACTTACAAGTTCCTATCGACCACACAAAATCTTGAGTTTAGCCGTTTATAAAATTACAGTAAAAAAGCTGAAACGGATAAGCAAAAAATTAAACCTTAAATTGGTCTTAATTGGAAATCATGCGGATTGGAAATTCGGAGGATTGAAACACTTGGATCTTTTCTATGCTACTTAATATGGCTAAATAAGTTGCTGCTATTTGCAGCAGCTAATGATGAAAAGATACAGTGGAATACAGTGATCCATTGCTATCTCCATACTCAAATTCTTTGGGAGGATAGTAGGAGGGTAGCTGTTATTATTAAGCTGGTTTTCTTCTTTGCAAGTGAAGTACTGATTGAAGGAAAAAACTTTGCAAAAAGATACACAGATTCAGGAAATGATATAGAGTACAGAGTTGGCACAAAAATAAACAACTGTAGTCTGCAGATTAACAGTGTGACTGGTTTTACTAGTTTTTTAATTTGCAGATATGCAGGTTCATCAAAAATACAGCTAGTGTTGGTTTGTATTGGTATTGATAGCAAAATGCAGAGCTCACAGAAGCTACAGGTGCTGTTGGTAATACAAGTCACAAAACACCAACTTTCGTTTGCACAGTCCGTGGGGTTCTTTGCATTAGTTAGATAGACAAGATGGTCATACGGGATCTATGTATTGACTCTTCTTCGTGTGTGGTATTAGCATTATATGCTCATCTGTCAAGAATTGACAATATGTGGAAATGGTATTGGCTTTAGGGAGTATGCGATAGTTGGAAATTTGCACTTTGGTGCTAGTTTCCTCCGAAATTTCACCGAAGCAAAAGAGCTACATTATAGTTAAGTTGTGCAGATTCAAATGGTTGCTTGTTTTTCATGTGGAATATGGATACATGACTTTTGCATGGAAACAACAAAGAAATTATGCGAGTCACACAATGAGAGGCAATCCAGGGAGTGTAGCAAGTTGCGACTTCTAAATAGCCTCCTTGTATTGTTGCGGTTTTCTACAACACATCAGTCAAGCAAAAGAATTACACTAAGATACTTTGAGTAATTTCTTGACGGGATAGTTGGTCAAGTTGTGCATCAAGGGGCCAAGCTTGGGAAACAATTTGATTGACACAATCGATGGAATGCGGTAGCATAGCGGTATGAGTTCTTGCATTTTTACACACAGGGTGTGATCAATAAGATGAGCAACGGACACAACATTGCATGCAGAATTCTATCATTAACTCATTTTATCAAATTTTTGTTTTTTTACCACATACATAGTTTACGCTTTTGTAGCACCAACTCAAGACACCATCAAGTCCTAAATTGGAACACTCCAACCTTAGACATAGCATTAACTTCGGAAATCGAATAACCTTAATAACCATGATTTAGCTATTCGAAAATAGCAAAGCTCACACATTTCACTAGATATTTACTAAATTGAAGTAGTTCCATCTGTTATACCCCATTTAGACCGGGTTAAATTAGGTACAACATATTGGAGATTCCTATATGCTTGGTTTTAAGGAGTCGCCACCTAATTAATTTAATGGTGAATTAGGACACCTATTTTATTAACTAAAGTAAAGCCTAAATAAACCTCCGTTAATGGTCTACTTAATTAGTAATTCTAGTTAAGGGTTCTAATTATCCTAAAGGGAAGGGGTTAGGTATCCTCTAGGATCCGTTAACTACGGTTACCGACCAAACTCAGGTTAATTATTAAGATTAAATAGGATGCTTAAATTTAAGAAAATGACTTATAATATTACTAAAGTTTAAAGAAAAATATAGTAGCGCTATTTAAAATAAGACTTAAAAGTGTACTAAGGCTTTAAATAGAAATGCTATTTTTAATCAAGACTTGTAGGATGGTTTGCATAAAAGAGACTTCAAATGTTATTTAAAATAAACTATAAATATTGCCAGACTTTAAACAATAAAAAAATAAGATTTGCAAAGTATAATAACTTGCGTGTAAGAAGGCTTTAAATGCTATTTTAAAACAAGATCCATAAATATGTTAAGGTTTTGCAAGAAAACATATAATGCCATTAAACATAATACTTGTAGAAAATATAATGACTTGCACAAGAGAAGATTTTAAGGGCTAAATGAATCCTAAAAAAAACGTGGTTAAAGCCTTTAATGAAAATATAATAATGCTATTGACATGGAAACTCGCGGAAAATATAATAATATGCCTATAAATAATAGCTTTCTAATAAATACGAACTTTAGATAAAATTTATATTACATCAATACGGCGATGTAAAAATAGCTAGGCTTATTTTCTTAAATGTAGTAGAAAGGTCATGATTGTCTTTCTCTTTTACTAACCTTGTTTAACTATATTCGGCTTTTAAAATACATATGATTAGATGAATTTGGAAATAAAGTTTATAAAATACTTAGGTTACCGTTTACACATTAGTGATATTTTGAAATTTTAAAATAGCAAGAATAAAAGATTCTTTTAACTCAAAATATATAGTCATGCTGTTTCGAAGATCAATTATTCTAGTAAAATAAAAATTATAGATACTATAAATAATTTTGATAACAAAGAGAGGTGAAAGTTTATGATGTTAATTATTAATTCCTTAAACTAACTACCCATTTCTAAACTAAATTCCACTAATTCATCTAAGGATTTATCTAAATAAGACAAACAAAGAGTTAGTCATGCAATACAAATTAAATGCATAAAAAGGAATAAGATAGAAGAGTAAATAAGTGAAATGGGTTCAGCCCATTTCAAGGATGCAATAATCAGATTGCTGTTGGGCTTAGCCAACAAATCCGAAATAGTTAATCAGCCCATTTAGGCCAATTGTTTGCGGATGCAACTGCTGTCATTGTCAGGGCCTCGGCCCAACTAAATTTCTCAATTTTTGTTTTGCTGCAGACCGAGCCTGATCGGGAGATGACTCGAGGATATTATGTTGGGCTTTTAGCCCAACACCGAATTCGGAAGACGAGTCCCTCGGACTCGTATGCGAGGGCCATGCATAAAAATGAAAGAAAAGGATTAGTATGCGATCAACGAATAAGGTTAAGCATGTAAAAATATAAACTCAACATACATAATCCCAACGCACTATGTTATAATGTACAAACATATAAGATTTGTATAGACACAAAGTCACCAAACAGACTCATTCATGCTTGTAGATGCTTGATTTTAGAAGTCTCTCGACTCATTTTACGCAAACTAAGAATATACTAATGACTCGGGTGGAATGCCACTTGTTTCAATCTCAGAATGCCTAATCAACCTATCCTAAAAGCCATCAAGATATTCTTGCCAATGTTAAACACATGCTATCATATGCTTCGTTATACTCAGACTAATCCCAAGCATACTTAGAGCATATACTTGCTATTACGCGAGGCTGAGCAGATATACTCAGATGTTAATATCTATTAACTATGATTGAACTAATTTAACTAAATGCCAAACCAAATACATGATAACACATGCTCGCTAACCAACACTTATTCCCCACTGATTTAGATGTTCTGTCCCTCCAATCTGGCTCCTAGTTTTCAAACGATGGCTATATAGGTTAACCTTAACCGCTCATTTTAAACCGCTCATTTTAGATCTTTATAGCATACCAAGGAAGAGAGAACATTTAACTGATTTTATACAAGCACAGGAAGGCAACATCATGCATGAAAATCATGGCAGATAAATTTCATTCAAGGCGGGGAATGCCAAATCACGATAAGGAAATAGCAACCTCAATAAATTGAAACTTCCTTCTTTTAAACATAGAGTCCTACAACAGGGGACAGAACTGAGTCTAATACTTATATCCCTTTAAAGAAGCATATTTCGAGCTCTTTAGATACTAAACCCCATAGTGAATCAACAACACAGACCACTGGTGCAGGCTAAACTGAAATCATCTAAAACAAACTTTTAATAAGGAGATT
The DNA here is from genome assembly GCF_029784015.1 of Lycium ferocissimum. Taxonomy (NCBI): domain Eukaryota; kingdom Viridiplantae; phylum Streptophyta; class Magnoliopsida; order Solanales; family Solanaceae; genus Lycium; species Lycium ferocissimum. The sequence goes on from NC_081347.1 coordinate 7,650,677, forward strand.
ACTTAATATGTCATTTTACCACAACTAATTGATTTGAATCTAACTGACACAAAGACAGATTAATAAACAGGCTATTTCATACCCTTAAGCTAACCAATGATTATTTAACTGATTCATACTAGATTGACTAGGTCATATTGGATTAAGTTTAACTAACATGAATAGCTGCAAACGGCATGCCTAACTAATCATTAATCAAATTAACTAGAAATGCAGCCTAAAATGAACCTATAGAATTTGCTAGATTGAATTATCAACATATAAAGAAGCGATGTTCACACCGAACCAAACATGCTAGTAGCCTAAGCTAAATGATAACGGCAGCATTCGACGAGATCTGAACTAAGCTAAAATATAATATTAACTCATTGAACAACAGTAACTAAGCTAAACACCAAACTGAATCATACAGGCACATAGACATACAAAACTAAAAATAAAAGGAATGGAATGGGATTTACCTTCTTCGGGTGCAAAGAAAGTGGGGCTTCGAGTCTACGATCTACCTCGAAAACACCACGAACTCCGAGTTTTAGATTCGAACCACTATCCAGGGATAAAAGGAACGGAAATGACTCAGTATTTTGAGTCGATATCAAAGGACGATTATGACTGCTAAAAGAACTAATATTTTCTAAGGGGGATTTCTGGTCCGCTCCAACTTGTTTAATTTTAGGGAATTTCTGCAGCTAAAAGATCTCTTTTAGAGGATTTTGGCGACTGGAAAAACTCTCCCCAAATGAACCCCTGAAAGGATTATTTATCCCTCCGCTAGGGTTTTGCTGGGAGTTCTAAATTGAAAAATTGGGCGGGATATTTTCAAAATCAAACGTTCAGATTGGCAGGTGCTTTTACCTGCTCAAGATCAGAGAAAAAAAACAAAGGAACTAGACAAAACCTATAAAAATCTGTACCCGAAAATGAAAAGAATTAATAAGAAAAGGTTTCGAGTTTCACTAATGGACGAACTTCATTTAAAACCTTTCAGATTACCAACAGAAAAGGGGAGAAGAGGACCATTTACCCTGGTGATGGAAGGTACAAGGCATTAATTTTCGTTCCCGAATCGGCCAAGCATGGCCTGTGACCACGAAAGGAACCCTGTGGATTTGCTATTTGCGTCGGTCAAAGAGAGAGAGAGAGAGGGAGAGAGAGAGAGAGGGAGGATAGGGAGAGAGAAGAAGAGGGGCGTGGGCGAGGAAGGGTAGAAGTGAACCCTAGTGGTTCACTAATGTTGATTGAAGCGGTACCGGAAGCCGGGTTTCGGTTTTGGGCTGAGTTTAATGGGTTGGTGGACTGGATTAGTTCGAAAATATTTATGGGCTGGCTGATTCGGGTATTGAAATGTGGGTTGGGTAATGAATTAAAATATGGGCCAGATGAAAGGAATGACTTGGCTTTCTAAGTTTTTTTTTAAATAAAAGACCCATTTTAATAAATTATATACTAAGTGTGTTAAAATACCCCCTAATATAAAAGTATGTGTTTATTAATACTCAGATGAAAATAGAATGACGCTATAATGGTCGTGCGATAATATATTTAAAATTCAACAGTAAGTATATGCTATTATTAAAATACGCGAAGATAATGGCGATGTGCGTACATAAGCTGGTAAAATGCTAAAATGATTATAATGCGGGTTATAATAATACCGGTAATAAAAATAACAATAATAATAATAATGATGATAATAATAATACTGGTAAAAAATGGCAATAATAATAATAACGATAATAGTAATATTAGTGACAGTAATAAAATAACAATAGTGACTGCAACAGGATAATGAACGCCAGTATTAATAAAAGCTAATAATTATAGTAAAATATAAATAATTGTTGCTTAAATTACCAAAAATAGTAGAAATGTAAATAAATATTTAGGGAAGACGGGACAAAATCGGGTGTCAACACCATCCATTTCTTATCTTCTTTAAATGATATAACAAGAAAATAAGCAACCAGATATTGTAAAAATATTGAGACAAAAACTCAATAATTTGAACAAACCAAAATCACAATTTTAATGAAAAAGAAGAAGAAGATGAAGGGACATGAAGAAATCAAAAGCCCATACCTCACACTAGCGATTCACGGGCTCTGCGATGTCGAACCAGTCATCTATGAAGTGACCAAAGTGTCGTAGAAGAACACTTGGGATTCTGGGAGAACAGTCAACACCTTTAAAGAAAAAACTGTGCTCTGCGATGTCGAACCAGTCGTTTACGAAGTGATAAAGTGTCGTTGAAGAACACTTGGGATTCTGGGAGAACAATCAAAACCCTTAAAGAAAAAACTTTCTTTTTCCTGTTAGCCAAGACCATTGAATTCTTTTCACATCATCAACAAGAAACCAATAGGTCAAGCAATTATATGACAATATGTAGGCTTATTTGCATCTGGCAGGTGGCTTATTTCAAATTTTAGGATCTAGAATAGCAATAAAATACACTATATGAACCTTTTTTATTTGGACCAGAACACAATATTGCATAAACGTTTCTCCTTTGTCTTCCACTTCCCTGTACCTAAAGAGATTTCTTCATTTACTATTTGACTTAATGCCTTCTCCTTTGAATTTAATCACATGAATATTGTTCCAAAAACACATTATTCTACTAACGAAACCAATAAAATTTTCCTCTCGTAACTACATTTACGAAGCGAGCGAAAGAATAATCGCTTTTTAACCGTATCTTTTCAGCCATTCAAAAACACCATGTCGAAAAAAAGATAAACTTCCTATACTTTATAGCCACTTCCATGGTAATTTTTAGTCACTCAAGATATGGTCGATTAAAGTTATACACAAAATTACAAGAAGAAACAAGTTTAGATCCAACATCGAGGTCCGTGAGAAAACAATTTCATCACACTATATGAAATCACCACTATAAAATGCACCCAACAAGAGTGAAATTGCAGAGAAAGTAAAAGGAAAAAAGGCAAATCTCAAATTTTTCTTTTGACAACAAAAATAGGGAAGAAAAGTGATATTGTAGAACCAAGCAAAGCAAAGACCCAACCAAAAGGCTTAAAATTATTTCAAACCCACTTCGATAAAGGACCCAATTTAATTGTTTGCTGAATATCACAAAAGGCGTTCTAAAATAGTTGCATGAAACAATTTTTTAGCCTATATAGGATTTTCCTGAACTTAGCTTATATCAAATACACTACCCACACCTCACAAATTAAAAAAAAAAAAAAAAAGAGATTAAAGAAGAAATCCAAAAATAATCAGCAAAGAACTTACAATTTCTTCAGCTAATGATGTCTCAAATATGTCTTCTTAGATTTCTCAAACAACCACTTCTTCTAACCATTTAGCAGCTTCAACCCTAGAAATTAACTACACCAATATTTTGAAAATTCAGTTGAAAAAGACCAAACAACAATATAAACAGAGAAGATGAAAAGCCAAGGGTTTACTTCATCCAAGAAGAGGAGTTCTGATGGAGAATGGGTAATGGCAAAATGAGGGATCTTTTTGTTTGATACGTTCATCAGATGAAGAGAGAAGACATATTAGTTTTGATTTAGGAAATAAATGTAAAAAGAAAATAAAAGAAATGATTTTGGCGGGTTAAGCAAAAAACAGAGCGGGGAAATTAAAGGGTGGAGGGAATTAAAACCATTCCAATAGATAAAATATTTCATTTAATAATTGCCACAGATAACATTAACAGCAACGGTTAACAAATGTGTTGCAATAGGTAAACCTACAACGACGGTTTCGTACAATGGCAACGGTTTAATTATTAAGCTGTACCGGTGTCCCCAAAACCTTTTGGCAACGGTTTTAACCGTTGCAATAGACCCTCTACAACAACGGTTTAAGAACCGTGGCTAAACAATCTGTTGTCATAGGCTCAATTTCTGGTAGTGACTTTTAACTTTTTAAGACTGGTAGAAACTGATAGATACTTGATCACGTGAAAGGGCTAATTAATATTTACGAATCAAGTAACCAAAATACACACACATACATCACGAGGTCTCAAGTTTAAATTCCAGTGGAGGAGCCGAGGAGTCGGAATTTTCATTAAGAGTGTTCAAAAATAAAAAATAAAAAGTAAACACATGAAAAAGCCAAAGAGGTTCAACATTTGATAAAAAAAATTATCCTTAATATACGCTATCCCCTAAGCCCGCCCCTGCCCCTGGTGGGAGGTATCAGGTACCCGGACACCATTGATATAAAACAAATTTAACCTTATATATGCTATCCCCTAATCCGGGAGCAGATCTAATATTTGAGGTTTATGGATTCTGGTGATCCTAGTTTTCCAACAGACCCACAATTTATTTATGCTAATGGGTCACAGATATGTACGTATTTGAGCCAAAATTACCAGGATTTGGGTATTAAATAAATACATACATACATAAAGAGTATGATCAAGTATTGGGTAAATTAAAGGAACTTACAGCTTGTTGAAGGAAAATTTCTGAACTTGTGGATTATTTCGCCTCTATTCAATTATGTTTGGATTAGAAATTGATTTTGCTGATGTTTCGGTTTATATACACTTAAAATAGATATCCTTTTCCAATTGAAAATAAGAAAAACTAAAAATAATCACGTTTTAACCCCCAAAGAAATGACATAAGTATTGACCATATCAGATATGATTTTATTGTAAGATATGATTTTATATATTCTTTACTCTGAAGAATCACATCGTTAATACTCTGGAAGATATGGATCGATATTGTGCAAGATATACGGTTAGAATCATGCTTGTAATTATGTAGGTATTTGTGTATAAATAGTCTCTAGTTCATGAATTGTAAATCACAAAATATCTAGAACACTTTTCAAGATTATTGATTTATCAATAGTTATCATGGTATCAAGAGCCTACTTTTTCCCCCTGAAATTGTTCTACTTCTTATACTTTGTTGCTACTTGATTTCTGTCATCAAGTTCTCTTTTATTCTTCCAAACGGTTTCACATTCTCATGAAGATTTGTCTACCAAATTTGATGGAAAAAACTATCCTATGTGGGAATTTCAATTTCGTATCTTTGTTCAAGGGAAAAACTTGTTTGGAATGTTGGATGGATCAAGAACTGATCCAAACAAAGATAAGGAAAAACAAGTTTGGCATGCTAACAATGTTCGTGTCATTTCATGGATACTCAATTCCGTACACGCAAATGTTGCATTGAGTCTGCGTCCGTTCAATCTGCCATCGAAGATGTGGAATGTCACGACCCAAATCATTTCACGATCATGTGGTTTTGGGCACCCACACTAACCCTCCCCTTGACACGGCGAACCATCTTCAGATAACTACCTTAATTTTGATAAAAGTAACATGCGGAATAAATACTTTTATTATAAGAAATTTCCAAAATCACAAAGCTTATCAGCGGTCTAGACTCATACAAGAGCTTCTAAGAAGTTTACAATTTGAAGAAATTAAATAAGAATTCAAAAGTTTGGATACGACTTCGTTTAAGGATAGAGAACAAAACTCTTTATCAATTCCATAAGGAGAGACTTACGGGTTGCAATAGCTCACCCTAATCTTATTTCGGTCTTTGACGAATGCCTCGAAACGGTCGTTGAGACTCCGAACATCACACCTCACGAGAAATAATCCAACTCAAATAAATTGTGTTACTTGTGGCATCATCGTCAAGGTCCACATGTCAAAAGCTTTCCTATATGTTACAACATTGTCTTCATTTGAATATAAGCTAAATCTAACACTAGGCTCGTAGTATCATACGATTCTACGACAATGGTGTAGTTCACGCATATAAACAAGAAGCAACTAACAATACTTGGGTATTTTTTTAGAAACAAAAGTAATCAAACACATAAAACACATCTAGCACCTATGAGGAAGTCTTGCATTAACGATAGTCACGAGGGGATCTCAATATCTCAAAGATAGAGGCATTATAAGCCTAGGGAGAATTCTATAAACCACATCGATTCCATACATCAAATGTTCCTAAAATAAATACTCACAAACAACAACTCACAAAGAATTCGCATATTCAAATCCCCACACTAACCCTCCCCGGTGGGCGAACCCTTCGTATAACTACCTTAATTTGATACAACATGCGGAATAAATACTTTTATTATAAGAAATTCCCAAAATCTGTCTAGACTCATACAAGAGCTTCTAAGAAGTTTACAATTTGAATAGATAACGTACTCAAATCGGATACGACTTCGTTTAAGGATAGAGAACAACGTAAATCTAAGGAGAGACTCGGGTTGCAATAGCTCACCCAAACGTCTTTGACGAATGCCTCGAAACGGTCGTGAGACTCCGAACATCACCTCGAATAACTCTACACTCCAGAAGGAGTGTAGCAAGAGTAGTATGAGCACAACACTAGGCTCGTAGGTATCATAGGCCGACTAAGACTAGATAACGTATATAAAGGCAACAAGCAAGAAAAACATATAAACCAACAAGTACAAGTCAATATGAATCCATATCCACAGAACAAGTCATCTTTTATGTTATAGCATCTAAACCCAATTGTGCCAAGTCTTAGTATAATCAATCCGAATCGCACATCACGGTAGTATCACAACAATCAACAGAACCAAGATATAATGCAATGCAATAATGTATGTAGGATGAATGCAATGCATATGCGCTTTGTACAACATGTCCCGACGGAGCTTAACTCCACGTCTCGGCGATCATGACCCATGGGGGACCCGCGAAGTCCATGTACCACTCGCTCCGAATATAACCTCGGATCACGAGCACACTCTCACGATCCCGGCAAAGACCTCGGGCATCGGACACTCCATCGTTCCCGCAAGAAACCTCGGGCAACAAACACTCATCTCTCTTTTACCCTCTCCGCAAAGACCTCGGAGGCTACACTCTCTCACATATCATCATTAGTGCCATAACCATGCATATATCAATGTATCATGGAAATGCATATGAGTATGATGAAATGTAATGTTAAAAACCAATTCAATCCGAAACGGTACCGCACATGGAATACAAGTAATATCGAGAATAAGGCTACACAAAAAGCCACAATGGAATCACCATTCTCATCTCCATATCAATCAAGTAAAACACCGCAATATCATAGCCATGATATATCATTAGTCACGTATACTCAATGTCTCAAGTGGCAACGAGCACAAAAAAAAAAAAAAATAGATCAAGATAAGTCAACAACACAACGGGATGTGTAGCCCCCAAATCATACAACAAGGTCCAACCTAAGAAAATATCTAACCCAACTTGATACCCGCAGTTTATATGCATTCTCCGACAATATCATCTAAACATACGCTTCGCTAATCAAAGTCTCACCATAAGGTAAACCGTAACCTACCTCAATGCCGAACAGGTGTCACGAACTCCCATGCCAAAGCTTTTTCCTTCTGAAGTGCTTCCGATCGGACAAGGTCTTTAGTGCTTATTCGTCACACAATATGTGTACGCTACCCAATAATACTTCAACCTATATTAAGACGCCAACAACTATGGTTAAGCTACGGGAGATTCAAACGTATTCTAACGTTAGTAACTCCTTTCTAGATGTTTAGGCGATGTTTTCTCTTGTATCTAAACCAACCACATACTACCAATACAACATCAATAATTATGTGTTCAATACCAATCCGGACAGCCCACACAATATTCTAAACAGCCCACATTCATAACATGCAATAACGATTCACATACGGCTTCGACATTCTCAAGTTACTTTTATTAGTTTGTAGCCTTAACGTTTGCATGTAACAACTTATAACAGCCCATCCAACATACAATATGATGTATACTCTTAACTTATAATTATTCTTTCCAACTTAATGAAAACACAAGTCCAAAACAGTCCACTACCACAACATGTCCAAAACAAATTCCTACCCGACAACATAATAATGTTCGGAATTCTTGCAAACGTTTACGAACATACTAAGCCAACCACATGCGATTTTTATACATCATTTCATGTCTTCTTTTCATATAATTTTAGTAAGTTATGACCAGCTATCCACACGACAAGTACAACATCAATTCATACGCAACTACGCTATATCGTCATTTTTATAATCCTTAAAACAACTCACAAATGACTTTAGTTTCAACTCCAACCATTAAACACCTTCCTTTCCATCATAAAATTCATGATAATAACAATCAAAATATCAAGTAAAAACAGTTCACTAACTTCTTCACAAAACAGTCCACACACGGCTACACCATGCTTCAACATCTCTCACATAAAATCATAGATTCAACCATTTTCATACTAACCTAACTTCACCTTTAACCTTCCAATTCTTTTCATTCTTTTTACCATGAGATCTATGATAGTAACAACCATATTTATTAAAGAAAATCAGTCCATTAATTCCACCAAAACAGTCCCTACGGCCAACTAACATTCCAACGCCAACTTTCATGATTTTATGCATGCGATTCATGTTCGTCAAGTTACAACCATACTTCAACATCAACACATATAACCCCATAACTACTATCATGTTCCAACATCAATACACCTTATTTCATGCATACAACTTATATTCACACATCTACATCACCCTTAATACTTGAAAAGAAAGTTAGATCTTACCTTGACAACTTGACTTCTCTACTTGGCTAGAGTTGGTGACTTGAGATGGAAAATGGTTCTTGTTGCTCCAAAGACTATCTTCACGTTTTAGGGACCTTCTAAAGGGTTGAAACACCTTGGAAAATAATTTTTGGATCAAGACTCAAAGAGCTAAATTTCAGCCCTCTTGGCCGAATGGTTCTCCTCTCTAGGCTTAGGTTTTCTTTCTTTGTGTTGTGTAGTTGAAATGAATTGTGATGGCTGATTTCTTGGTCATTATTTGGTTCAACTTTGATGCCTACAAGTTGGTCACATGCTCCACTTATGGCATGATTCATTCCATTAACTTTACACTTTAAATTTTCTAATTTGTTTTCTACAACTTTTGGCCAACCTCACCTTCTTGTTTCTCCTTTCTTCTTTCTTTTCAATTGTTTACAAGACAATTGTATGTGTGGTGAATGATTCATACACCACCCTTTGTCCATTGTAATCATGCCAAGATGGATGAGCAATATTTAATGTAAAATGATCCCTCCACCATGTTATGTCCTCCTAAAACAATGTATACTTTCATAAAGTAGTGGATGCTCAAATATTCAATTGTATGCTTCAACTTTTTCTCCTCAAAATTTTCAGCCCTATGGCCGAATGTAACTTGTGTGTTTCTTCCAAATTTAATTGTCCACAATATGTTGAAAATGTAGTGGATGAATCAACATTTAATTGCATATTTGTATGTCTTCCATTAACCTTATTTTAGATGACTTTGAGTCATCATCCTTTTTACCTTGGATGTTGATGCTCTTGTTGGCTCATTATTGTCACCAATTTTTACTTAACACCACACTTAAGTAATTCCTAATCTCCAATAACATTTTTGTACTAAGTAAAATTTGTAACCGATTTGTTCTAGTTTAGAAATTAAAATCCAAAGTTTCTATCTCACGTTGATTCTTTCGCGAATAACTCGACGTATAAAAATACGGGGTCTAACATTCTCCTCCTTTAGAACATTCGTCCTCGAATGTCAAATGAGGACTAAAACTCGTCAATTAAATAACCGAATCACCCGTTATCGCAAGCTATAGACACCAAAATTAGACCACGAATAAGGTGTTTTAGGGATATTAGGCCTAAAAGTGCCAAACGACCAAATGGGTCGTTACATCGATACCAATTAAACAATCGCTCGTCCTCGAGCGACAAGAGAGAATGAAAGCTGACGGTAACTAAAGAATCCTTGATAGGACACCGTGGGAAAACCTCTACGGAATATGCCATAAACATTTCTCTCTCGCCTTACTAGCCGAACTCCCTCTAACTTAGATAAAAGACCTAATTTTCATATTTCCAAATTCAAAATTTTCCCCCCATCCTCGCTTCCGAATATAACCATTGCTTTTGTCAAAATGTTCTAATCGTATATAACCAAACCTATGAACGTTATCGATAGGCCTCACAATTTTCCTTAGAACCACACCAACCTTAGAATAAGACGCAAACCTTGCCCACTCGAACCGGTAAAGTATTCTGATTTCACTAACCCTTCTTTCACCATTCTTAAATTTTCTTTCGTCGAAGTACCCTTGCCAAAAATCCTTAATGGAAATAATTTCCCTTTCTCCTTAGTTCATAAGTTCACTAACGTGATCACTGATATCTAAAAGTATTTCACCATTAGTGCTAGTCACACCATCATCATTCTGTCACCGTAAATAATTCCATTGACCCACGCCTTATTCGATAGTCCTCAAAAAGATGTTTACATATGAATAACCGACCCTTACTTAACTATACCGAAATTAGTCAAATATAAGGTATAAGTCACTGTATTGTAGACTTAGGGTAGATAATTTACTTTAAAGTACTAGTCTTGTCTTTATATATTTCTTATGTGTATAAATACTAATACAAATTATTTCTTGTCAATATAGATTTCTTAACCGTACTTATATAACGTAATTAATTGATTCTTGATTTGTATATCATGGTTTTGACGTATTACAGATTTTTTTTATCGGTTATATACGTCTATTCTTAATTACGTATTTTAAAAATAAACAATACGTATCTATACACAATTCCTAATTTTTTTTTATATATATATATATATATATATATATATATATATATATATATATATATTTTTTTTTTTTTTTTTTTTTTTTTTTTTTTTTCTGCTCATTTGATTTTGTGGCCGACAAGCTTTATAAAAGCAGCCGTTCAAAATTTTTTTTTTTTTTTTTTTTTTAAAAAAAAAGCTTTTACCCCTCAGGTAAAACCCAGATGGCCGACAACTTTATGAAAAGAGCTGTCCTCTTTCCAAAAGCAAAAGCAGACGGCATCTTCAAGATCAGCCGTCCACTTGGATTACGCGTTTTATAGGGAAGAGTGATGTACAGGAAGTGACTACACTAGCTGACCTTCGTTCATGCACCAATGCTGCATATATGCTTCTAGGATCCTTCCTTTTGAATCCAATTACAAGAAAGAATGCAAGGTAATTCAGACACTACGCTATCGATCATCGCACGATAACGCTTTTGATGTTGCTAACAATCCTTTGATGATGGATTTCACTCTTGAAGATCCATTTTATTCATCTTTTTATAACCCTACCCCAGGTGATGGTCATATTCTGAATATCTATTTGTATACACTAATAGTATTTGTTCTAAATAAATTATCTAATGTATTATAATGTTATGGGTGCAGGGATGTGGAGCGAAACGAGGGATGAGAACCGTGAATTGTTGTCATGTGACAACAATCAAGAAAAGATAATTATAACGGAAAAAGGGAAGCAAAAAATGTTATCTCGAGAAGCAATTTCCAAGTGTTTTTACATGCCAATAAATCAAGCACCCAAGGAACTCAATATTGGGGTGACACTTTTGAAGATAAGATGTAGGGATTTGGGAATTCGAAGGTGGCCACATAGGAAGTTAATGAGTCTTCAAACCCTAATCAAGAATGTTAAGGTTCACTCTCTATATACACATCTTCTTTACACTCTTGTTTCAAATAAAAAAAAAAAAAAAAAAAAATTCACCTTTTAGTTTATGTAACAATATTATATTCTCTTAATATTTCGTTTAGAAAAGAACGTTAAGATATTCTCTACATAGACATGTTACCCTTGTTTCGATGATGAATATTTGCAGGAATTGAAGAGGGGGGAAGGAAATGGTATGGAACAGAAGTGGAAGGATGTGATAGATTCATTAGAGGAAGAGAAGAAAAGGATGGAGGAAATCCCAGACATGGAACTTGAGGAGAAAACAAAGAAATTAAGGCAATCTTGTTTCAAGGCTAACCACAAGAAGAGAAAGCTTATGGGTATGGCAGAATTGCAGGCTTCTTTTGATACCTACTGCGATAGTGGTCCAGTTGCAGACAATAATGCTGCTATTGGTTATGGCCATAGAGAGGAAGATGATGAAGATGAAGTCATTAAGTCTCTTCTTGCCGACTGTTTCAACTCCAGCAGCCCAACTTTGCATGATTGAACTTTTTTTTTTTTTTTTTTTTTTTTTTTTTTTTTTTTTTGTGTTCCTATTAGCTACTCGAAGAAAGTAGTTGGGACAATGGTAAAATGTGCTGATTTGAGTGGTGAAATCAATCTCTTTAAAACTTCCATTTGTGTAGACTGTCGATATCACAGGCTCTTGAAATGCAGTTCCTTTTCTTTTCAATTAAAGGCGAATAAACCTAAAATGTTTAATTAAAGGCGAACAAACCTAAAATGATCAATTAAAGGCGAACTAGCCTAAATGCGGTGCTTGATCTATGATTATTAATGATGCCGTGCCAATGATTTGGGGATCTTCTACCCTTCCAAAATTCACGTCTAAAAAGTTCCTGTACTCAAAGAAATTTGTGAGTTTCAAATTTAATCGGTATTAAGTTGGCTTTGCCCTTTGCTTTATCCGAATCTTGCAATTGCTGACACTAGCTGGAGGAATCAGGTCAAAAGTAGTTCATATGTGCAAGGAAAATAAAATTAAAATTTCTAATAATGTGACCGAAGCCTATGTAAGCCTATAATTAAATCCTATTATAAGGTGGATAAAACCCAAATAAATAATGAAGTCTTATTATAAGGTAGACAATCCTAAAATAAAATAATTAAATACTTTGAATAATTCGTTCGTTAAATGACCACTCCACTACCTCTATACCCTATTCTCACCTTTTCATAATTAGGTTCCACTGCCACCAACCTTTAGAAAGGAAAAGTCATAGCACTAATCCATTGATCAAATTATTTTTATCTTTTATCCCCACTACAATCCAACATTAATAACAAAAATGCCCAGCTGTTCAGTCTCGTTTCTCGTGCCAACGGATCCCAAAACTCGCTTTTGATGCTTCCAACGGATTCCTTGTGAAATTTCACTCAAATTAGGCTTTTGAAACACTCAATTTGACCTTACAATGAATGAGATATGGTGGTTTCAAGTTTTGGAAAGAATGCAGATTTTTAATACGAATTTCAGTAGCCATTTCACAACTTTCCCATAATTCTCATTCAAAAACTTAGATGCAGACCCGATAATCCTTCATCTATACTATAAGAACTCTTACTTTGCTATACGCTTCCTAAAACCGATCATACCATCGAACAAATCGCTCTTATTAAGCCATAAATGCATTCTTGCCTCTTTCGAGAAAATCCAATACTATAAATATGGAGGTCCTATGACCCTATGAATCACTTCTCCCATCTCTTCAACCATCCTCACAATAACGAGCCTAACCACGACTCCACACAAATGAAACCTTAGGTCATATCTAGAAACCGAACTTAGTCACGCATCTAAATTAGGACAACACAACTCGTATCGTACCACATGTCGGAAACAACCGTTCGCGCAAGAATTTAAGGATGAGTTCCCATCATCCGGGAGAAGGTAAAACAGAGAAGTTCGTATACCAATTGGGATCAACTAGATACCAATTTGAATGAAGTAGCACGAAATAATGAAAGAATCAAGTTTCCTAGATGTCCCATAGCCTCCCAATTATAAGTGTGGCGCGCAACACACCCATAAGTAGGACTCTACTAGACATTGCTCTTGTACTTATAGACCGGGTAACCTAAGCTCTGATACCAACTTGTCACGACCCAAATCATGGATCATGCGGGCACCCACACTAACCCTCCCCGGTGGGCGAACCCTTCGTATAACTACCTTAATTTGATACAACATGCGGAATAAATACTTTTATTATAAGAAATTCCCAAAATCTGGTCTAGACTCATACAAGAGCTTCTAAGAAGTTTACAATTTGAATAGATAACGTACTAAACCGGATACGACTTCGTTTAAGGATAGAGAACAACGAAATCTAAGGAGAGACTCGGGTTGCAATAGCTCACCCAAACGTCTTTGACGAATGCCTCGAAACGGTCGTGAGACTCCGAACATCACCTCGAAATAACTCTACACTCCGGAAGAGTGTAGCAAGAGTAGTATGAGCACAACACTAGGCTCGTAGGTATCATAGGCCGACTAAGACTAGATAACGTATATAAAGGCAACAAGCAAGAAAAACATATAAACCAACAAGTACAAGTCAATATGAATCCATATCCACAGAACAAGTCATCTTTTATGTTATAGCATCTAAACCCAATTGTGCCAAGTCTTAGTATAATCAATCCGAATCGACATCACGTAGTATCACAACAATCAACAGAACCAAGATATAATGCAATGCAATAATGTATGTAGGATGAATGCAATGCATATGCGCTTTGTACAACATGTCCCGACGGAGCTTAACTCCACGTCTCGGCGATCATGACCCATGGGGGACCCGCGAAGTCCATGTACCACTCGCTCCGAATATAACCTCGGATCACGAGCACACTCTCACGATCCCGGCAAAGACCTCGGGCATCGGACACTCCATCGTTCCCGCAAGAAACCTCGGGCAACAAACACTCATCTCTCTTTTACCCTCTCCGCAAAGACCTCGAGGCTACACTCTCTCACATATCATCATTAGTGCCATAACCATGCATATATCAATGTATCATGGAAATGCATATGAGTATGATGAAATGTAATGTTAAAAACCAATTCAATCCGAAACGGTACCGCACATGGAATACAAGTAATATCGCAATAATAAGGCTACACAAAAAGCCACAATGGAATCACCATTCTCATCTCCATATCAATCAAGTAAAACACCGCAATATCATAGCCATGATATATCATTAGTCACGTATACTCAATGTCTCAAGTGGCAACGAGCACACAAAAAAAAATAGATCAAGATAAGTCAACAACACAACGGGATGTGTAGCCCCCAAATCATACAACAAGGTCCAACCTAAGAAAATATCTAACCCAACTTGATACCCGCAGTTTATATGCATTCTCCGACAATATCATCTAAACATACGCTTCGCTAATCAAAGTCTCACCATAAGGTAAACCGTAACCTACCTCAATGCCGAACAGTGTGTCACGAACTCCCATGCCAAAGCTTTTTCCTTCGAAGTGCTTCCGATCGGACAAGGTCTTTAGTGCTTATTCGTCACACAATATGTGTACGCTACCCAATAATACTTCAACCTATATTAAGACGCCAACAACTATGGTTAAGCTACGGGAGATTCAAACGTATTCTAACGTTAGTAACTCCTTTCTAGATGTTTAGGCGATGTTTTCTCTTGTATCTAAACCAACCACATACTACCAATACAACATCAATAATTATGTGTTCAATACCAATCCGGACAGCCCACACAATATTCTAAACAGCCCACATTCATAACATGCAATAACGATTCACATACGGCTTCGACATTCTCAAGTTACTTTTATTAGTTTGTAGCCTTAACGTTTGCATGTAACAACTTATAACAGCCCATCCAACATACAATATGATGTATACTCTTAACTTATAATTATTCTTTCCAACTTAATGAAAACACAAGTCCAAAACAGTCCACTACCACAACATGTCCAAAACAAATCCTCTACCCGACAACATAATAATGTTCGGAATTCTTGCAAACGTTTACGAACATACTAAGCCAACCACATGCGATTTTTATACATCATTTCATGTCTTCTTTTCATATAATTTTAGTAAGTTATGACCAGCTATCCACACGACAAGTACAACATCAATTCATACGCAACTACGCTATATCGTCATTTTTATAATCCTTAAAACAACTCACAAATGACTTTAGTTTCAACTCCAACCATTAAACACCTTCCTTTCCATCATAAAATTCATGATAATAACAATCAAAATATCAAGTAAAAACAGTTCACTAACTTCTTCACAAAACAGTCCACACACGGCTACACCATGCTTCAACATCTCTCACATAAAATCATAGATTCAACCATTTTCATACTAACCTAACTTCACCTTTAACCTTCCAATTCTTTTCATTCTTTTTACCATGAGATCTATGATAGTAACAACCATATTTATTAAAGAAAATCAGTCCATTAATTCCACCAAAACAGTCCCTACGGCCAACTAACATTCCAACGCCAACTTTCATGATTTTATGCATGCGATTCATGTTCGTCAAGTTACAACCATACTTCAACATCAACACATATAACCCCATAACTACTATCATGTTCCAACATCAATACACCTTATTTCATGCATACAACTTATATTCACACATCTACATCACCCTTAATACTTGAAAAGAAAGTTAGATCTTACCTTGACAACTTGACTTCTCTACTTGGCTAGAGTTGGTGACTTGAGATGGAAAATGGTTCTTGTTGCTCCAAAGACTATCTTCACGTTTTAGGGACCTTCTAAAGGGTTGAAACACCTTGGAAAATAATTTTTGGATCAAGACTCAAAGAGCTAAATTTCAGCCCTCTTGGCCGAATGGTTCTCCTCTCTAGGCTTAGGTTTTCTTTCTTTGTGTTGTGTAGTTGAAATGAATTGTGATGGCTGATTTCTTGGTCATTATTTGGTTCAACTTTGATGCCTACAAGTTGGTCACATGCTCCACTTATGGCATGATTCATTCCATTAACTTTACACTTTAAATTTTCTAATTTGTTTTCTACAACTTTTGGCCAACCTCACCTTCTTGTTTCTCCTTTCTTCTTTCTTTTCAATTGTTTACAAGACAATTGTATGTGTGGTGAATGATTCATACACCACCCTTTGTCCATTGTAATCATGCCAAGATGGATGAGCAATATTTAATGTAAAATGATCCCTCCACCATGTTATGTCCTCCTAAAACAATGTATACTTTCATAAAGTAGTGGATGCTCAAATATTCAATTGTATGCTTCAACTTTTTCTCCTCAAAATTTTCAGCCCTATGGCCGAATGTAACTTGTGTGTTTCTTCCAAATTTAATTGTCCACAATATGTTGAAAATGTAGTGGATGAATCAACATTTAATTGCATATTTGTATGTCTTCCATTAACCTTATTTTAGATGACTTTGAGTCATCCTTTTTACCTTGGATGTTGATGCTCTTGTTGGCTCATTATTGTCACCAATTTTTACTTAACACCACACTTAAGTAATTCCTAATCTCCAATAACATTTTTGTACTAAGTAAAATTTGTAACCGATTTGTTCTAGTTTAGAAATTAAAATCCAAAGTTTCTATCTCACGTTGATTCTTTCGCGAATAACTCGACGTATAAAAATACGGGGTCTAACATTCTCCCCTCCTTTAGAACATTCGTCCTCGAATGTCAAATGAGGACTAAAACTCGTCAATTAAATAACCGAATCACCCGTTATCGCAAGCTAAGACACCAAAATTAATATTTTATTATTGGGAGTAAATGGATTTATTCAATGAATATGAAGTCTGATGGCACTTTGGAGAGGTATAAAGCTTGTCTGGTAGCTCAAGGATATAAACGAATATGGGTTGGACTATGAGGAGACTTTCGCCCCTATTGCAAAGATGACAACAATTTGTGTGTTGCTCATTATTGCATTTGTCAAACGGTGTAAACTTCATCAAATGGATGTGAAAAATGCATTTTTGCATGGTGAATTACGTGAAGTAATATACATTAAGCCTCCTCCAGGGTACAACCAAGACCAACCTGACATGATATGTCACCTTCGAAAGTTTCTTTATGGTCTCAAGCAAGCACCACGTGCATGGTTTGAGAAGCTTCGATCTACCATCATTAATGCTGGTTTTTCTCAGTCAGTTTCTGATTGCTCATTATTTATCCGACACTCCAATACATGTATGATAATATTGTTACTTTATGTTGATGATATGATTATAAACGGGAATGATGAGAATGAGATTAAACAGCTCAAGAATCTTCTTAATGCAACCTTCAAAATGAAGGATCTTGGTAGGTTAACATATTTTTTTGGTTTGGAGGTTGACTATTTGCAGGATGCTAACATGCTGAGCCAAAGGAAGTATTGTGCCCTATTTTGAACGGGTCCAAGATAGTTTATAACTTTCCGGTTCTTCTAACTGATTTTAAAAGGGTCAGAGTCGCCACCTAATTTCTTAAGGGAAATCAGAAAACCTATATGCATTTGTATCTACTCCATTTATGGTTTGCGAAACCTATGAGAATCTAGATAAAGGTTTTATTTACTCCGAGTGGAAGGTATTAAGAACTCCCAGAGCCTATCCGAAGATAGTCTTTAAACTTAGTTTAACTGAATACTGGAGGGGGATTATCTATCTGTTTATCATTATTATTACTTGTTTTCAAAATGTTGTGATTTCATGAAAGCTACACTAGGTGATAATATGCTACGTATATATAATGTATAAAAAAAAATATGTATACCAAGTATCAAGTATTTGTAAAGAATGTATATTGAAAGGAATGTACAAAAGAATGTAAAGAAAACATACCTCCTTCGTATAGTAGTGTATTAGTTAGTAAAACGAGTGTATATCTATTGGTACAAAAGTATACCAGTTAGTGTAGAGAATGTATACAACTATATAAATAATGTATTAAAAGAGTATAAGAGAGTATGTAAAGTATGTATATAAAAGAATGTATGTATATTAAACATATAAAAAATGTGGAAAGGGTTGTATAACAAGTATCTAAGGAGTGTATATTGTTAGCATAAAGAATGTATATTATTAGTATAGACGGCGCATATCAAAAGTAAAAAGTGTATAAAAAATGTAAAAGTGTATGTAGAGTAATATATGAAGAATGTATATCTCAATATAAAGAATGTATCTAAGTGAATAAAGGATATAAAAAGTTGTATATGAAGGAATATAAAACGTATGTTGTAAAGAAGTGTATTTAAAGAAAGTGTTTGAAAAATGACAAAGTTAATTGAATTGTATCTTCCTTCATGTAGGTTTTGTTTTAAAGAATGATTAAAGAATAGAAAAGGCGTATTTGAGAATTAAAGAATATATATAAAAGAATTACTTGTAAAAAAGTTAAATAGTTAAGGAAAAGTTAATTAACCAAGTACTTATACCAAGTCAATTTAATCAATTTATGAAAGTGTGGACGGTCTAAGTCTTGTCTAAAGCGAATAACGAACTTTAAATTAAACATATAAGCGACAAGCAATTAAATATTCCCGCCCGAAATTAAAATAAAGTTTTCACTACTACGAGTTTATGTTTTGTACAATTTTAAATAACGCAGGAAAGTAAATACAAACAAGATTCGATGAATCTTTGGTTCCTTCCGAATGTGATCTTTGTGATGTATCACCAGAAACCTGTATAAACACTTAGCAAAAGTGTTAGTAAGAGAGTAAATAATTATCGAATGAATTAAATAATATATAAACTTAAAATTAAAACCCGTATTTTGTATAGGGGAGGCCTTGAAAATCAACGAAAATTTCTTCATCGGCCAAAAGTGTAGTATTTGTAGTAAATTGCAAAATGAAAGAAAAATGTATTGGTTAAAATAATTTGAAAAATCAAGAAGTAAGGGATGTGACATAAAGTCTTTAAAATGTGATTTGACATAAAGTCTTTAAAAATGATTGACATAAAGTCTATAAAAAGAGGATTTGACAAAAGTAAGGGTGAAACTTGATTTGACCTTAAGATGTAGTGTATATGTAAATGATGCATATAAAAGAAATATATGAATATGAAAATGAAAATATGTAAATGTAAATATGACGTATAGAAAATGTAAAGAACAAAATGTGTAGAGAAAAAATAAAATATGCATGTAGTGTGATGGTACAAAAAAAAAAAGGAAAAGAAAATGATTGGAAATGTATACATGTATATAAATAAATAAAATTGTAGAGACACTGATAACAAAATAATAAAGGTAATGTATGAAAAATGTAAAGATAATGTAGAGACAATAAAGTGCATTCTCTTTAATGAAAAGTTTCTTCCTTTACTTTTTGGTGAATAAAGTGTACACTCTTTTTATGAAAAGTTTTCTCCCTTCTTCACTTAGTGGTTAAATAATGTAACTATGTGCATATATATATATATATATATATATATATATATATATATATATATATATATATATATATATATATATATATATATATATATATAGAGAGAGAGAGAGAGAGAGAGAGATGTAAAATGATTGAAAGGAAAAAGTATGGGTTAAAGTGGAAGAAAGATGTATGAAAAATGTAAAGCAAAATGTAGAGAAAATATATGAAGAAAATGTAGAGATAATGTATGAATAAATATAAACAAAATGCATACATAAATGTAAAGACAATAAATGAATAAATGTAGAGACAAATGCATGTGTAAATGTAAGAACATGCAGATAATAAATTTAAAAATAATGTATGAAAAGAGAAGAGAGAAAAAAAATATAAAGAGAGGAGGAAGATGCTAGCGAAACGTTAATTTTAAGCACAGCAAGCCAACATTAGCTGTCAACAGGAAGTATGAAGAAGATCTTGTTTACACAATCATGTCTTAGTGATTAGAAGTAGCGCACACACCCGTGGAGATCAATGTGAAGTACAAAAATGATGATGGAGATCCTCTTGCAGAACCAACCCTATACCGGAGGCTCATTGGTTGTCTAATTTAATGACAAGATCGGACATTTCTTATCCAGTTCAAGTCTTGAGACAATTTATTGTAAATCAATGCCGACATCACGTTTCTACCCTCCTCAGGATCATTCGCTATGTCCGGAGTACAACTAATCGAGGTCTGTTCTTTCATTCAGCATCGTCTCTAAACCTCGAAGGATATGCAGATGTAGATTGGGCAGGATGCCCAAACTCTCGGAAGTCTACAACTGGATGGTGTATGTTAATCGGATCATCACTTGTCTCATAGAAGTGGAAGAAACAGTCAAGAATCTCAAAATCGTCAACGGAGGCAGAATATAGATCAATGTTAGTTGCTTGCTCTGAAATTGTGTGGATACGTCGGCTGCTGGCAGAACTTTATATCCCTGTCGATCGCGCCACTACGTTACATGCTGATAATACCAGTGTAATACAGATAGCAACCAATCCGATCCACCACAAAAATACAAAGCACATCGAAGTGGACTGTCATTATATTCGTGAACTTGTTGTCGGTCAAGTCATCATTCTTCAACACATCACTTCACATGATCAATTGGCAGATTAAAAGTAACAAGTAGAAGCTTCCTGGCAAAGCTTCAAACAAAGAGGTTGGGCTGTTCACTTCATTGATTTGACTTCACTTTACTTAAGATTAAAGATAGGGGCCGGGCGTGTAACACCCCGTACCTTTAACTCGAACTTTGATCATGATCCTAGACTTAAAAGAAATCTGAAACGAACCCAGGCAGCATCTGCGACGCCATGTGCGATTCGCATGTTACACATGCGAGTCGCATACTGTGTCGCATCTGCTGAGGCGTCAAAGAGGTACCAAAGACAGGCGTAAGGGTGTGCACCACTGTCGCATCCGCGAGAGCGGTGCAACATGCGACTCGCGATGTTGCGCGTACGCGACACCATGTGCGAATCGACATATGGTGGCGTATTCTCGTCTGAAAGTTGTTTCTCGTTTTTGGACATAATATAAATAGGTTTTCTAGGTCCGGGACTCATTATTCGACAGCTAAATCATTGGTATTCCTTGTGGAGCACATGCAAGTGTTGATTAAACATCTCCTAGGGATTTCTTGCTTTTGGTATCTCCTCCACCCAACATCCTTGGTAAACCCTAACTAAACCCGTTCAAGATTCAAGAATCAAGAATTGGGGGAATACTTTCAAAACTCAGGTCTCTAACTCAAGTGTTGAAACAATTAAGGTATGTAGAACTTCCATCCACATGTGGGAATCTCTACGTTCTTCCCCATGCTTCGTTTCTTGATATTCATGAAATTCAAACCCTAGGGCATTAAACCCAACATATTGGTAGCCCGTAATTATATATCTATGTATATGAATTTTGTATCCATATTCGTTATTGTATTCCTAATCTTCCATTACGGTTATTAGGAACCCCAGCTTAATCCATGAATCATGAATTATTCCTCATGTGTTCTTATCATGTTTTATGATTTTATGTAGCAAGTTACAAGCATGTTTTCAAGTCAAATTATATATCTATATATTTATGAACTATTGTTTCTACTCACGAATCAAGAACATGTTTGCAAGATTATGACAAGTTATCTCATGAAATCATATTACAAGTTATTTCGTGAAATCATGATTACAAGTTATTTACAAGTTATTTCACGAAACTCATGGGCTTCTTAGCCAACTATATCATGTTCATGTTTTTGGGATTGCTTAGTTAACCGAGAAGGCTCGGATAGCCCGAAACTACGTTGCCACCGTAGGATAAGGGTTGTCGGCAAGTAGGCAACACCTTCATTATGCGCTTTGATCCTTACATGCTATTATTACTTAAATCTCATATCCCCCGGCAAGGTGTGAGTGTTCTCCTGGTAGGGCGCAAGTACCGTATCATGTTGTCGGTTACACTATAGCATTCCCCACGTTACAAGAAGTTTTATATACATGTATTTTCATTGAATTATCGTTTTCGGACTTTACTCACGTTCATGTTCATGTTCAAGTCACATTCAGTTTCTGTTCATGTTCTATACCTATGTATGCCATGTTCTTCATTTCAGCAGGTTGTACATACTAGTACTATTCATCATGTACTAACGTCCCTTTTGCCCGGGGCCTGCACTTCACGGTGCAGATACCGATTTTCAGGAGCATACGCCTGCGTAGTAGGATCACCTCAGTATCGAACATCGGTGAGCCCCACTCCTCTCGGGTTCAACATGAGTCTATATTTAGTATGCGGCTTATGGTGGTAGCCCGTGGCCATGTCCCGGTAGCTAGTATTCGGACATGCTTTAGAGGTTTCATAGACAGATATTAGTTCACGAGTCGGTTATGCTTTCATGTTTGCGTACTATTACGTTTTCATGAGATTACATCTTTGTGAGACAATTTCAAGACTTTATTCCGCAAATTATATTTTCATGATTTATTTAAATTGCGTCACATAGATATATTGTTTGATGCCCATGTTGACAAGCAAGCCATGAGGTTCGCTCGGACACATGCAAGCAAGGCCCGAGTGCCGTGTTACGCCCAGGCCATGGTTCGGGGCGTGACAGGGCGGGCAGTGAAGGCTCATTTAGTAGACAGCGATTCCTATTATCCAAATTAATGCTTCTTGATAAGTAGCATAAATTTGAGGGGGGATATTGACCATATCATATATGGTTTTATTGTAAGATATGATTTTATATAAATCCTTTACTATGTAGAATCACATCCTTAATATTGTGAAAGATATGACTCGATATTGTGCAAGATATACGACTCGAATCATGCTTGTAATTATGTAGGTATTTGTGTATAAATAGTGTCTAGTTCATGAATTGAAAATCACAAAATATATAGAACACTTCTCAAAATTCTTGATTTATCAATAGTTATCCATAAGTACTTTTGAGTTCGTTTAGTTTGGTTTAACGACATAAGGTTTTCTTTTTTGACTTATGAAAATGAATTATTGTCATATCTAGTACAAATATTTCAATATACAATAATTAATCAATTTGTTTGATTCTTGCTAAACATATACTTACATATGAGAAATTGTGTCTTTAGATCTAGTAAACTGAATGAAGTAAATCTTTATTTCATGTGAAAGAAAACAAAAAACCGACAACCCAAAACAAAAAGAATCGACTACTTTTTGGTCTGGTTTGGTTTGCATATTAATTTTATAAACCGGCATAGTTGGTTTCGTTTTTATTTTGGCAAAAATGGCAGGCTGCACGAGGCCGTCCGAATCAAGTAGTGTCTTACCCAGCAAAAATTTCAGTATGCCCTGCAAATAAATATGTGTTTGCACGACATAGTATGTTCTTTGTGTTTTTCATTTCATCCAAATACTTGATGGAATTGTCCTTTAACTCGTGTTTTGGTAGTAAAAATCTACTCTCTATCAATATAAGCTTTTACCAAGTTGATAATAAAGTTAAATAATCTGTTAGCTCATAAATTAGCACAGTAGTAAAAAAGAAGTCACATTTTACGTATTCATGGAGAATGAAGCACTCCTCATGGAGATTCTTTCTTTTATTAGCTTCAAGTAATATATATAGTACTCTCATTGAATTGTTGACAAAAATAGTTGATAAATGCATAAAAGATGTAGCAATGTAACCAATAGGCAACTGCAAAGATCTTCAATCTTGAAAAGAGGATGCAGCAAAAATCCTGAAGTAGTTAAAACTGCAGAAAGGAAAGCATCTTTAAACAATCCTCCTGGAGATAAAATCTAAGCCATTCTTACAATTGTGCAATATCTAACTCAACCAACAGGCATATTGTAAAGCATGAACTAGTTTCTACAAACTTGCAATACATAGTTGAGATGACAATGGACAGCAAAGACAAAACAGAAAGCATAACCACAAGTACAACACATAGCAACACAACTATACTAAGGCCGGAGGTGAAGTCAGAATTTGAACTTTTTGAGTTCTAAATTCTAGAATAATGACATCAGCTATTAATAATGGTTCTTAATTCAGTTTTTGTTCATATTCAGTAAATTTTTTAATACAAGTATAGAATTTTAACTAAAGCTACTGAATTTGGCCGAATCCCTACCTAACTCTTCTAGCTCCACCTCTGACTAGGTCCAAGAGTAAAGTAAACCAAAAGGAAACAAGCACTATTACAAACAGACAATAATACAAGTCCTGGAACGCGTCCTACAATACTACAAAATCTATTGACAAAATAAAAAAATGTTCTAGTTTATCAGTAAATGACTAATCTCCTTTCTCAAACTTGTATAAGCTTTTCCTTGAGAGAACTAATCTCCTTTTCTCATACTTGTCAGCCTGAAAGACAGGAAGCACTATGCCATCAATGTAAGTTCAATGATGATCTCATTAATGCAAAAAGAAACAGGAAATTGAGTGAAACATAAGAGATCATTCTTTACTTCAAGTATCCTATAAATCCCAAAACTTCTCAAATTAAGCAGTAAGACTTTTAAATGGAAGTGCAGGATTCAGCAGTGCATATATTAGTCACACAAGGATATGGGAAGTATCAAAATGATTTGCCATATGGCATTAACGTTAGAATGTCGAGAGATTGTCTCTTGTACTGTGATGAAGGAAAATGATTCGTAAATTTTGGAGCAGAGAATATGTTATTAATATTGGTACCATTGCCAAGGGGCTGGAACATAGGGATAAGTTTCGAATGGTTAAGTACCTAAATAACACCCCATAATTCAAGGACTGATCGATAATTGCAATACAGTATAAAAGTTGGAAAGTACTACTTGGATAACCTGTTTATAAAAGTTGGAAAGTACTACTTGGATAACCTGTTTTCCTCCTCTTGTCCTTTTTACCAAGATGGAAAGTAGCTAATGATTTGCCTCAAATGAAATTAGGTCTCTACAGATCTCAAAGATGACAAACAGTTCCTTTATTACTTGGGGCAGGGAAGGAAAAATAAGAACAGATCGATCTCGTTCTTTAGGATCACTAACCTTCAAGTGAGCTGTAGCAGCCTTGTCTTTATCAGTGAAGGATCCAGTTGAATCCACGACGTTCTTTGCTCCAGCCTCAGCCCATGGAATCTCCACTGGGTTTCTTCAGATATCCAATACAGTAAGTTCAATCAGAAATTCATATTGACCCAAGAGAATTCTTATGCAAATTTCATATGTTAATGAGAAGGTAGAGCCATCTATTTACCTAATGCCACATCCAATAACAGGCTTCTCACCATAGAGAAGTGTCTCCTCATCCTCAAACATGTCTGCCTGCAACAGTCATCACATACAACCATCAACTTAAGGTCCACAAAATCCATTTATTAAGGATGTGGCAACCATAATAAATCCTGAAGTTTTATGACTTGCAAGAGTTTTATCGGCCTGAGTCATGACTACAGATAAATCCTGAAGTTTTATGACTTGCAAGAGTTTTATCGGCCTGAGTCATGACTACAGATCATGGCAGCGAAAGATTTTCAATGGCTAAATCTCTTAAATCTTAAATAGAGTATGTCTCCTATATTCCACAAGTAAATAAAAAGAAAGATGTCTCTGTGTTCCCAAAACTTGGTTCATTTTGCACAAGCAATCCAATGTAACTTTACTTTAGGTAATTATCAGGAACTTCTGATGCAACAAAATGATAATCCTGAAGTTGCCATATCATGTTAAAAGTGCAGAAAGGGAAAGCATCTTTAAACAATCCTCCTGGAAAAATGAAAATCTCTGCCATTCTTACAAGTGCAATATCTAACTCAACCAACAGCATATCGTAAAGCACAAACGAGTTTCTGCAAAGTTGCAATACATAGTTGAGATGGAAATAGACAGCAAAGAGACAAATCAGTACATGTAACCACAAGCATAGAACAATAGCAACACAATAATATCAGGTCAGAGACTAAAGCAAACCAAAAGAAACACACACTATTACAAAAAGACAGTAACGCAAGTCCTAGAACTCATCCTACAGTATTACCAAATCCATTATATTGACTTTAATTTCAATTCCTTTATCCGCCTTTTACAATTCTGAAAGAAACTTCAATAATTCATTGCAAACTCCTTGCATTCTACACATGTTAGAGATCAACGAAGAGATTCTTCATTAGTGTACTATATTGTCTATAACCGAATTGAAGTTGAAGCTATTGATTGACACCAAGGATCAATGAGTTCTATTTGATGAGGATGAAAAGGATTGTGTTGATTTCCTCTTTCACATACTCTTATTGTGTGTGGGAACTGTCATTAGGCTTCTCAAGAAGAAAGGACGGAATACAATCCAACCAAGACAAGGCAACTCTTTAGTTGGCCAATTAGCATATGCAGCATTTTAGAAATTGTACTTCATTCTTTAATTTCTGTGTTTGGTTCTCAAAAAACATGTTTTGAAAATCTTATGAGGCTATTCAAAAGCTTTGTACTCAAAAGTTTGGAAACTGGTTTTTTTAAAAAGGTGTATCACATGCTTATTTGACTAACGAAACACAATTGCTCTCTCCAAACAAAATAAAACTTTTCCCAGGAATTGATAGAGGCGAATCAAGTATAAGATGTTATCAATGCAGGTCTCCTGTATGCATAAAAACACGTAGGAACTGAGAGTGAATAATAAATTGATAGCACCTAAATTTAGTGAAAAAATAAGAATGATATAGAGCATAAGCCAAGTAGAAAGCAGAGCCAAGAATAAAGCAAAAACCACAATGAATATACTGCATAACTAGCACTTCAGCAGAAAAGAGAAAAAACAAAAACAAAACAAGGTAATGTCCTCCCCGGAGTCCTTATTTGAGAAGCTGATATCCTACTTGGGGTCCTTATTCGAACAGCTGACTTATTAGCATTTTTAATTTTATTTTTAGGCTGTATGATGTTGAATTTTTTAAAGGTGATCAATTCTTTATATCTCAACTTTTCCTTGGATGATTCGCAAACTGAACCTTCTAAGTTCAAATTTCACAGATCAACTTGGTAGTCTTTGTCAATGCTCATTCAACAAAGGAAAACTCATCAAAGTCTACTAATCAAAGAATGATATTTAAGAACACCGAAATTCTAACTTGGTTAGTACTGCACCTTAATATTTTTAGGCCGCTACAAAGTTTTAAAAAAAAGCTGTATCACATGTTTATTTGGTAAAAAGAAACACAATTGCTTTCTCTAAACAAAATAAAACTTTTTCCCAGAAAAAAAAAAACAAAAAACAAAATCAAACTTACTTCCATATCAACAAACAAGTATTATCATTTTGACTCTCAATTTCTTTAATAAGTTCTTTTTCCCTTTTAATTTTCACCTTTTTTCCATCCATAGTCGTATGTCCAAAATTTATTTCGAAGTGTAAAATACTACTTACTTTCTTTTCTTTATAAACCTACAAACTTATTATTAAGTCTAATGCATGATATTTAGGAATTGTTATACTATTCAAATAAGATAGATAGAGCTAATAATGTGAAGGTTTGGTAGACTATTTTGCAAAGTAATTGGTTGCAAATGAATTTTCTGTTTTCTAAATCACCAATCCAAAATTCCAAATACAATTGTTTTCAACAAACAAGGTGATTACTAATCTTAAAAGAACAGTTCATAAAGGGGGTTGGTCTTTTGTTGAATAAAATAACCTGCTCTGTTAATCGACTAGGCTTTAATAGAAGATCGATCAAAGACCTTTTAACCAAGCAAGTACGCGAAGCTAGAAATTCAAAGGTTAACAGTCAAGAAAAAGGAGGAAAGAAAATAGAGAATCAAAAGTATTAGAATCTTAAAATTCAATGCTTTGTAGAAACACCAGTCAGGAAGTCACAAGATCCAAATTGAGCATAAGCTTCTCACGATCTTCTGGCATGTTTTTCCAGCAACTGTTCAGGTGACTGTTCATTTCCCCATGTTTTCAAAATAAAACAAAAAACTCAAGTTAGTTTTCCCAGCTTAAGTTGGACAGCTCTTTTATATTGTAAACGTTAGTGCATTATGTTAGAGTAGAATGTTGGAAGTGTGAAGTGTTTTAGTTAGATAAGTTTTTTGGATGAAGTAAAACTTTCATTGCTAGCATTAAGAAGATGAAAAAGAAAACTTCCATTGATGGAATATAACAAAAGATACCCATGCAACACAATTAAAGCTCTATCATTTAATAAGTACAATAAGGTAAGAGGATTAAATAAGTGCTGATCATAGTTCGTAATACCTTGCAAATTTGACTACTGGGTAAATCTTCATAAGCATCCTCAACAATAAAGAAGTATTAATTCCACATACTGCTAAGAGTTATAATCCCTAGCAGAATAACTATACCAGATCAGGTTGGAAAAAAAAAAAAGGACTAAGACTAGTCCCTACCTAAATCTGTACATATTGATTTGCATCTTCCAATTGTTAAGACAACAGCAAGTTTTAAAGTTCTGTCAGTCGGTGAAAAGAGAGAGGAGCATTAGCAAACTTACTGGGATTGCAATAGGCTGCCCATCAGCCACATCTTTTGAACCTTCAAGTGCCAGTATTTTGGCCAAGAATCTGTCATCACATCAAATTAAAATAACTTTTTGCGGGCATAGAAAATGAACACACGAAATTGTAATGAGAAACCCATAACGAAAACAATCTCTAACGGTATCTTATTTTCATGCAATTCAACGTCTTATCTAAAATGTGATAGGAAATTTTACCCTTCTACGAGACTTTCAGACTCAAGGGTTGCTTCGTTAGCTTCTTTCTCGCAGAGAACATCATCAACCGCTACCTGTGTCAAAAGAAAAATAAGATAATACTTTTTTTTTTTTTGTCAAGGAAAATAAGATAATAGTTGCACATGCTATTTAGTCATCCTGCCAAGTGTCTGGGGTATTTTAGTGAAAATTCACTAGCCTCATATCATGCAGCACGTACCTTGTGACCTTCCTTTGTCATCCATTTAGCGATGTTCTATATGTAAAGTTCAAACAAAGAATTCATCAGCATTGAAAAAGAAACAAGTATATCATGGAAATTCAAAAGTCCAGTATGAACTTTACATACCATGGTTGGGGACAAAACTGGCATATCAAGGACCAAATGAGGAGGAAGTTCAGATGAGCTGATACTCGCAGGACAGTCTTCTGGAACCCTGTCTTCCGGTGCTGCATCTGTTTGAGAAGGTACCTGATTTTTAACCTCTGATGCACCACCAACAGTTGCAGAGACTTTTTGTATGTCATTTGCTTCTTCCACCTACTCAATTAGCAGAAAATATTTACAATAACAGATGCCCATGGCAATCTACCCAAGCCGCTTAAGCTAAGCATGCAGGAAATGAGAAGTCTATGAGATATCCAATATAGTGAGGCAGAAAAACATTGCAAGAATTCAGCAATAAAGGTGACAGTCGTCCTGACTTTACCAGGGAACGGAGTTTAGTTCATACTATGGTAAAGAAACTAGTTCCATAAATTGCAAAACTTCTCAACTTAAGGTCCAAAAAATAATTACCAATGGGTTGGAACATAAAAAGAGATCTCGTTCGTTAGGTTCACAGTACCTTCAAGTGAGCTGCAGCAGCCTTGTCTTTATCATTGAAGACTCTAGTTGACTCCACGATGTACTCTGCTCCAGCCTCAGCCCTTGGAATGTCCTCTGGGTTTCTTCAGATATCCAATACAGTAAGTTCAATCAGAAATCCATCAGAAATCCATATTGACCCAAGAGAATTCTTATGCAGTTTTCATACGTTAATGAGAAGCTAGAGGCATATATTTACCTAATGCCATATCTGGTAACAAGCTTTTCATCCTTAACCTTGAGCTCATTGTGCTTCCACTGACCGTGGCCACTGTCATACTTAAAGATGTATGCCTGCCACAACCATCGCATAAAATCCATCAAATTAAGGTCCACAAAATCCAGCAATACATTTACTGAAACTTTACAGTTAAGATTATTAATTATGCAATCCCAGATAAAGGAAAATGGTTGTATTTGCCCACACTTCAGGAAAATAAAACAGTATCGATGAAGTTAAAAAAAGTAAATGAATTCAATGTAAAAGTTGTCAAGTTTTTATCTGTGATTCTATAATTTCTTATTTGGTTGATTCAATAGTTCGACTCGGGTGACTTACGGATTCTTCAGATAGGCCACATAGGCTGCATGAATGAGTAGGCTGCATAGGCTGGGGTGGCATCATAGGGGTTTTACCTCCTAACACGTCAGCTTCTGTAGACAAATGGTTAAAAAGATCAATTGGCATGTATGTAATATAATTGAAACATTTTAAATTACCAAATTCAAGAATTAAAGCACATGAAAACGACTTACGGCAATACGTGAAGTAGGCGATGAAACATATAGCAGCCCCATTAATTAGCACACATATAATCGCAGCCAGAATAAATCCACAATTGTAGGACTCAAATCTACCTAAATACTCCTCAGAGTTTGCTATCAGCATAGACCGGTCTCTCACTAAATCAGCCTTCTGTAATGGAGCGGTGTCATCAACCGGTCCATTCTGATTATGGCGGCTTATCCTTTTGCTCTCCAAAACACAAATCGATTGTGCTTGAACGACTAATTTCACTCTTCTTTTATCCAGTTTCTTGACAGCAGGGATCATCCTTCTTAATTTCATCCTTGCGTCCCAAATAACAAAACTCAATCCTAATATCAAACAAAATACTATCACGGAAGTGATGTACCCAATAGCTACACAAGAAAATCTCAAATGTTGAAAGAATATCCCTCCTGCCGTATATGACAGAAGAAATACAATCCGATTTTCTAATGTATCTATAATTCCATTTGATTCTTTCTCTAGAGACGTCATCTCCGAATCAAGCATATCTATTTTCTCTTCTAAAGCTTCTATAGACCTAACATTAGCCTCTAAAGTTTGTAGAGAAGCTGAAGTTGAATCACCAACTACAAATTAAAAGAAACCAATTAGAAAATAACACTGCAAATCAAATATAATAAATTACAGTAGTTGTCATGAGACCAAAAGATACAGGAAGTATAAATTGTTACCTTCCAAATCCTGAGATGGAGGATTTAATAGCGGTGTCAGTAGTGGAGTCTGATCTTGAGCTAGCGATTAAAGGAAAAAACAAGCTCAACTAACTAATCACCGGGTCCAAATACTACTACTATTTTGGAAAAGCACAAACCCAAATTAATGAAATATCCAAATAGAAATCGTGAATGCAAAAACCAATATCAAAGTGTAAATAAACTAAGAAAAAGTGAACCCAAAAGCACATTTTATCGTGGCATTTGAAAACCAAATACAGAGTGTATAATAAACTGAACCCAACAACTATATTTTATCATCACATTCGAAAACCAAATCCAGAGAGTATAAACTAAGAAATTGAATCCAAAAAATACATTTTATCATTACGCTCGAAATCCAAATGTAGTGTGTATATATAAACTAAGGACCCGTTTGGCCATGAGAATTATTCAACTTTTTAAGAAATATTTTTTTTCACTTTATTTGAAATTTGGAAAAACAACTAAAACCTTATTTTCACTTTCAGTACATTCAAACAACTATTTCCAAAAAAAAATATAACCAAACACAACTCCAACTTCAAAACTTCAAAAAAAAAAAAAAAAAAAAAAAAAGTGAAAAAATACAAAGCTTATTTTCATGTAGCAACCAAACATCTTATATATATACACAAAGAAAAAACTGATATTAGTGAACCCAAATAACATGTTTATCATGGCAGTCAAACTTCAAAGCTAAAAAAAGAAAGGTGGAGTGTTAGCAGCGTACATTGAGACGTATGGAAAGACGGAATCCATCCAAATGGTAGCTTCATTTCGAATGCAAGGAGTAATGCAAGTCCAAAGAGTTAAAAGAAGAAAAAAAACGAGCTAAGAATTTCCAAATGGTAGCTTCATTTTTCAATAGTGGAGGAGTAGCAGTGCAAGTCCACATAGAAAAAAAGAGCTAAAGAAGAGAAGTTAGCTAGCCTTCACAATAAATGCTATAATACACCCACTGTGTATTGTAGTACAAAAAAAACTAACGTACGCTTAATTACCCAAAATGAACCTTTTCGCCTGAAACTTGGGGAAAAAACTACCCCAATTGCCAAATACACTTTCTTTGTCTTATTTGGCAGGTCTTCATTTTTTTATTTTTTGTTTGTTTGTAGTGTAATTAATACTCCCTATTTCATGTAAGTATTACTTTGTTGTCTATTTATTTGGCAGGTTTTCATTTCATTTTATTACTACAAAAAATTGCTAGCTTTTCAAACTAAAATGAAAAGTTATACAGAGTCCTTTCTTTTTATTAGTACTAGTACATAGTAGTAAGACAAAAAATAAAAAAAAAATAAAGGAGGAATTATGTACAACGGAATAGGAGTTTGAATATAATGTTTCGAGCTATTTTTTAGATTACTAGTGTCTATTACTCCCTCCGTCCCATAATAAGTGTCATCTTAGCCAAAAATACGCATTTAAAAAACCTAATGCAATGTAAAATTTACTAAACTACTCCTATATAATAAAAATAAATTATTTTTCCCTTTAGATTAGAGCATGCATTAGAAGTAATCTTCTCGACATTGGGAATCCAACAATACCGAGTTTCAATGTGCTTTTTGTCTTGAATACAGAAATTTGTCAGTTTTTATCTAAGGGTAGAGTTGGAAAAAACTAGTCAATTTATGTCTTGGTTTCCTAAGGTGACACTTATTATGGGACAATCATTTTTTTTACTAAGGTAACACTTATTATGAGACGGAGGGAGTAAGTAATTTGATCTTTCAGTATTGTTATTGATTTAATTTCCAACACATGCACTTAACTATCGACATTGTTAAATAATCCTTGTCTCAATTTATGTAGCGTCATTCACATTTTGAGAGTCAACTTTTTTAAAATTAGACTGCGAATTCGAATATACAATTTCTAAGTTTTTTGAAATAAATGTATATAATTTAAAACTAAGTAAAAAGTATTATAAGTCACAATAATTTAGAATTTAAAATATTTAAAAGACATACTCACTCCGTCCTAATTTATGTGGCACTTTTCATTTCCGAGAGTCTATTTGACTAATTTTTGAAGCTAAATTGAATTATATCAAATCAATATTTTAAAACTAAAATTTAGATATTCATAAACTATATAAAAGTACTATAAAGTGCAAATTGTCTCATGTCAATATGATTAAAAAGTTTACATTGTTGGTCGAAGTTTACATAATTTGAATATTGAAAAGCGAAAAGTCTCACATAAATTAGAACCGAAGTGAATAAAAGGATCATGAGACCCTATGTATGGAATAATAGCGAATTAAGACCTATGTTTTTCAATTTTGGACTTGGAGACTCAAGGAATTGGGATATTTTAAGCAATGCTTTTACAATTTGGACTAAATACCTATTTGAGTTGATTACCTTATTTTACACGAACTTTTCAAATAAAGCATGAGATTGAAGTACTCATGGACTTGAGCTCTAAACCCAGCTTAGAACATTACTCCCTCCGTTTCAAATTATTTATCATAGTTATTAAAGTTGTCTCAAATTATTTGTCTTTTTAGAAGTTCAAGGTACAATTAGTTATTTTTCTCATTTTACCTTTAGTAAATTTTTGTTATTAATGGAGATAACACACACACGCGCGCGCGCTCGCGCGCACACACACACATATATATATATAGTAAACACTTAATGGATTTGAAATTTTAACTTAGACATACATAAAGATAAGTTAGTCAGAAAACCCCTCCTAATTTCTTAAGGAACGTGTATAAAAAAAACACACAAATAATTTGAGAGGGATAGAATATGAATTTGAGGACCTCTAGGACTGAAAAGCAATCATGATTAGGACGAAAATGTATAGGGTTCGAAAATTTGATTCCGCTAACGGAAAGTTGACTCTTTTATATTGACTTTGACTTTTATCGATGTTTAATTTTAGGGTATGTGTTCAATGCATATAATTAATCTCGAAAATTAGTATTTTGCATAGATTAGAGGCTTTCGAGTATGATTGGACGTGATAAAGCTATTGTTGATCAATAGTGAGCTACTCTCTCAGTGTCACACCCCGACGAGGAGTAGGACGGGCTCCGCCCCGTAGGCTGGAAATCACCTGACTTAACAAGCTTTGAGCATCATATATCGTAACTCAAAGAACACCTGCATACAGAAAAGGCCCAACATAGAAATATTTGATACCCCAACACATGTGTACATATGCGAACCGACAAGGTCGCCACAACATCACGAGTATCGTAAGCCGGCAAGGCTAACAATAAAGTATCACAGACCAAAACAAGGCCAACATTACCATATACCATGCTTACATACCCCACTATGTCTATGAGCCTCTAAGAGTGTACATGTGAACATATATTACACTAGCAGAAAAATACCAAAAGACAGCAAGTCCGGAGAAGTGGCGCTTGCTAACACTGCTGAAGCTGGAAAACCCTACTATGGTCGCTCCTCAATAACCCTGTCGAGCACACGCAAAGACGAAACGCAATGCGTCCGTGCAATGGGACGTCAGTATAGATGAAAGTACTGAGTATGTAAGGCTGGAATCAATAACATAAGTAAGACGGAGATATGAGGAGATTAGAAGTAACTTGCCATCTGAGAGCGCACAATATACAATGCATGAGTTTAAAATCATATGCAAGCATATACGTATATATATAAATAGTATCATCATCATAACCTACCCGGCCTTTTCAGGACTAGGTGTATAAGTACCCAGCCCTTTCGAGACTCAATGTGTAAGTACCTGGTCCTTTCGGGACTCGGGTGTACCCGACCCTTTCGGGACTCGACGTGTAAGTACCAATCGATCGGTGGTTGCATCAATAAAGTGCGTACCGCCGACTATACGTCGTCTGTAGTAAAATAGTGCATATATATATATATATATATATATATATATATATATATATATATACATACAATGCATAATAAGCCAAATGAAGTAACAACTGCCTTTCGGAGTGACATAAGGTCGTAACCTCCGAATGAATTATGGAGTTCATATCGAATCCAAGGAAATAACTTAACGATGATAAACACGATAATATGGTAAGAGTCAGCCAAATAATTAAGGCATTAAGATTTGAGATACATAGCATAGGAATGGAGTGAGTTTGTTATGGAACGCTCAGGTTCATGTTCTAGTTGGATTCGTGCCAAAGAAAAGAGAGAACAAACACCTTACATACCTTATCCGTCAAGCCACCACTTAAAGAATCCCTTACTCCGATGCTTGCCCTTCACCCGAACCTATATATCGAGAAATACATCTTTAATCATACTTTCATCATATTTCCATCAACTTATATGCACTAATTATTGAAGACTAATTTGGGTTACGAAAATTTGGGCAAAGATCACCCCTATATTATCCACTTCCTCTAAATACCAAAACAACTCCCAAACAATACCAACAACAACATCCTCAATATTCTACAAGATAAATATGTATAATTTCATCCAAAACTTCCTTCAGACTTCAATCCATAAGCCAACAATACCAACACAACAATTATAACTCTTATTCTCATGAATATTCCTAAATTAACATTAATAAAGAGAAATTCACACCTTACCTTCACTAGAATAGGAAGATCTTCAATATCTACTTTGGATCCAAGCCACCTCCAATGCAAAACGAAGTATAATCGCGGCTATACGTTGTCCGAACCCGAATCCGGAGATTAAACTTGATTTGGGCTAAAATTTGGTGTATGGAAGTTAAGAGAATTTTCCAGAATATCTGAGAGAGTTTTAGGGTGTTTTAAATGAAAAATGAGGGGTAAGCCCCATTTTATAACGTTCCAGATTCTGCCTCAACCGACCTAAAATTTACTCAGCGCGTTTGCGCTAAGTTGTGCCCTGTCTCCTCTGCGCGTTCACGCCACCCACAGGCACCTTCGCGCTACCCACAGGCGCGTTCGCGCAAAGCTAATCCCTGCTCTGGCAGCCTGTCTTAAAATGCTCATAATTCTCTATTCCGGTGTCGGATCGACACACGGTTTGTTGCGTTGGAAACTAGACTTCCCGAACTTCAATTTAGGCTTTTATTTCACTTCAAAACTCCTCATATACCATAAGATATTCCTTCCTCAAGTAGGGCCAAAATTACCCCTCTTATTTCCTCCAAAATCCAACGGACTTACTTTCCTTGATTCACTTGCCCTCCAATCCTTCCGCAACTTCTTATATGAAGTTAAGCCCTCATAAACATAAAACAAGCGCATCTAATCTCCTGTACCCTTGGAGATAACTCCAATGTCCATACTTAAAACAGCCAACACCTACGAATTTCGACGTACAAAACTACGGAGTGTAACACTCCGGTCCAAAATAATTGAGGTTTAAGCTTCTAAAAGTTGGTCCAAAATAATTGATGTTTTACAAAACCAACAAAGTATTTAGTTCTCTTTTTCAAATTTGTCCTTGACACATTCTCATATCCCTATAATAATTATGTCAACCAAAACAGGAAAAACAAAACTCAAAATTAGGGATATTTTAGTCAAAATCCCTCTTACTTTTTAGGAATTAGTGAATTCCTTGTTTCATATATGTGCCAAGCTTAAAACCTCAATTATTTTTGGACTGAAGGAAGTATCTTGGTACCGAGACTGGAATGTGAAAACTTTGACCTCTAAGGGTATTTTCTTTAAAGTTAAGCATGCAAGCTGGATAATCTATATATAATATAAAGGTAGGCATAGGCAAGGTGATGTGACACCTCTTTATGGCCTCCATTGACATTTATCTTAATTTTTTATCCTTTTTTTTGCATTTTTTATACATAATATGTTAACTAATTGTCTTTAAAAGCCTCACAAAATAAATATTGAACTAAAGCCCCACGTGGTAGTAATTAAGTAAGCCCCACGTGGTAGTAATTAAGTAAGCCCCACGTAGTAGTAATTAAGTCAGATTTTAAAGACAAACCTTCCAAATAACCGCTTCAGCCCACGTAATAGCACATAAGATGACCTTGATGCTATTGCTAATTAAATCGGTTTGCATTAAACGCTAGACCTTTGACTTTTCAATTTCTCCAGCTTTAGAGATGGACTGGTGGATGGTATCTTTTATAAAGAGTATTAGAGAATGTCAAGCTAATTATCGCCAATTTTATAGATGCAGGGTGTCTTGAAAACCTTTGCCTTTAGAATTTCTCCAATTTCATGCTAGGCAAATCCTCAGAATCATTGGGATGGATCTACACCAGCTTTGCCACTACGGACACATCTGTGAGAGGGGGGAAGAAGTCAAGAAGATGTAAGTAAGAACTCACTTATGTTACATCTTTATTTTGATGGTGACTTACTATTGTTTTCAAAAAAAAATATTCCGTATTTGTCTGAATCGGGTAGGACTGTAATTCAGTTTCCTTGAGAAACTAGATTGTGCCAACACGAAGCTTAATATATAGCTTTCGCCTTCGACGCCTCCAAGTGAATATATTTTGTTTCTAAAGAGGACGGTATGTCATGATTTTACTTAAGTGCGTGGTATTTTATTTTTTACATACATGTGTTGTAGAATGCAATACAATTGCTTTTGCAATCAATTCTGGATATAGATTGACAAAATATATCCTTAAGATTTAGATTATTAGCATAACTCGAGTGAAGATAGAGCATCATCCGATAGTGATGAGCGCGGGGAAATTTCCATAAGTGGCTTTTAATGAGAAGAGTTTCTCGAGGAAGGCAATGTCAGACTAGTTATTTAGTGTTGAACAAGCATTGATTGGTTCTATGGGATGGATGCCATGGTGCAAGTATTGATGGTGCAATTCAGGGAACATGTAGCTTATTATTTTTGAATGGAAGACATGTTCCACAAATAGGACATATCTTGACCTGATTATCTTGGAGGTTGAAACATCAAGACATGCATATTTAGCTCATATAACAAATCATATTAGCACAACAAATTATAGAAATCTCATAGGGTTAGTGGTTAGGTGATTTTATAAAGCTTTTGAAAATAATACGTCTGATAGTTAAACTTAGGCAGTCACTTTTAAGCTTTCTCATGATTTTGATCTTTGAAAAACACAATTTTACGAAGCTCACAAAAATGAGCTCAATATCCGTTACATAAGTTGTTAAAATATATGTCTGAAAGTTATGGATCAATAAATGATGAGGTTACAAGCATATTTGTGATGAATTCTTGGTCGTAGATCATGGATACATAATTCCAAGTATGATGAACAGTTAATAAATTTCTATGTAAAAGATGAAGCAGGAGATTCACCTTTGAAGTACATTTAAAAGTATTCCTCTTCAAAAGTTTCACAAATAAATAAAAGAGTCCGGAACCAAAATGCCCCAAAAAAAACCATGTGGAACCAAAATACTCCAACAAAAAAAAAAGTGGCAAAGTACCTTTTAGCGCAAGAATTTACTCGCACTAAAGCAACACGGAGACGGAGCCGTTAACTCCTTTAGCTACGTATTTCTATCGCGTTATAGAAGCAAGCGATTAATTTTTTTTTTCTATAACGCAAGAAAATACAAGGTTATAGAAATAGTACCAAAAAAAAAAAAAAAATCGCCAACTTTATTTTTTGCAACACTTAGTGTTTTTTTCCATACTTTGACCAATGATTAGTCATGTGTCAAGACTCCAAAACGTCAATATTTTATATAGAACCTCTTATTTTTTTCTGCGTACAATAATGTAGGCTCAATACATTAAGGATACGTAAACGTTCGGATCGTCATTTTAGGGGTTGAAAAGGTGCCGAAGTAAGTTTTGTTTGTAAACTTTAGGTTTAAGTGTTCTATATACATAAACGTCCATTTTTGTTTGAAGACTTGTTGTCATTAGCTTAAAGTTTTTTTATTTTCGTGGTTTAGATTTAAGTGTGTTATTTTTTAAAGCGTAACTTTTATTTTGAATATACGCGGTTTTTTGCGTCGTGACGACCGATTTACGCGATTTTTTTTTTTGCAACATATTCGAAATATTCGAAATAAAGTTAGGCATTAAAAAATAACACACTTAAGGAACACTTAGTGTTTTTTTTCATAAAAAGATCGCAACATCTTATTTTAATAAATCTTTTTCTTTGCAAAAGACTTAGTGTTTTTTCCATACTTTGACTAACGATTAGTCGTGTGTCAAGGCTAAAAGAAACGTCAATATTTTATATAGAACCCGATATTTTTTCGTGTGTACTATAATGTAGGCTCAATACATCAAGGCCATCGTAAACGTTAGGATCGTCGTTTTAGGGGTTGAAAAGGTACCGAAGTAAGTTTTGTTTAAGGTTTAAGTGTTTTATTTTTTAAGCGTTTTGATTTAAAACGTTACATTTTTTAATCAAGACATAACTTTATTTTGAATATAAATATAATTTAAAA
>NC_081347.1:7690720-7710136 GCF_029784015.1 Lycium ferocissimum
GTTTCCCCTTCCCCCACACTGTCTGTCCCAACCGTTCGGGGGTTTTGGAAAATATTTTGCCGTAAAAAATCTAATGAGACCCTTTTTGCTGCCATCCTCTCCTTGCCCATTTTTTGATCGGACCCGGTCCTTCCTCCCCACCGGTGCCAAAACAACTTTTACCCCGCCTTTTTTTACGGTTCCTTTGGCGTTCAAAAACCCTTTTTTGCCGGCGGGCCCCCCCTTTTCCAATCATACCTTTCCCTATTGCCCTTTCCCCTCCTCGTCTTTGCTATCTACCAACTTCGCATCGCCACTTTCTTTGCTTCCGCCTTCCGCCCGGACTTCTCCGTTTCCACCACCCGGTCCCTCGGTGCGCACCATGATGACCTCGAGACCCAGAGTATCGTCTGGGCTGGCCTTCCCTAATACGGTTGGCCGTTCTCTCCCTCTTGCTCGCGTCCCCCTGCTCTCCCCGAGCCCCCGTATCCGCTTGACTTCTCCCCGTTTCACCGAGCACTGAACAGAGTCGGACTCCCCCCCGCGATCCTTTGCGGGGCCATCTAAGACCCTCTTTTCTTCTTTCTCTTAATCTAAAATCCATCACGAAAGAGCTTATCTTTGGGTCATAAGGTTCTTACTCGGAATGACTTGCGGTCTTTACGAGAGACTTTATCATCCTTCCTAGGGCAAAAAAGTCTATCTACGCGCGACCGTCAAACTACGGAAGGTTATCAAGTGCGCTCCCTCTTGGAAAACTCGGAGTTGGCTACCGCCCAATACAAAAGCTTTGCAAAATCCGGAGTGCGACCCCTCACTGCCATTTTAAATACCGACCAAAACCGCCTTGTAGTGCTCGTCGTTATAGCCCAGAAGATGACCCGATATGTCCGTTGAAATCTCCTCCCCGATGAATAACTTCTCGGTGATCGGTATACCTCCCACCCTTCATCCCAAATCCTCTCAAAAACGCCTCTTCTCTTCCTCGTCAGCTTTGCTGAGCGCGCAGGGCACTAATGCGTTTGTTCAATGTAAACCCTCCCACGATCAACAATCGCCATCATCCAGATCATTGACTCTCTGAGCCTACTGCCACCTGGTCCGCAGCTCGCTATCTACTAAAATGCCTACCCCATTACTATACATCGACTTACCCCAAAACCATAGCTTATACCCGTCCACCTCGTTAGCTTTAGATCTACACGTTTATGCTATTTGAGGCTGCGAGCTATATTAATCTTATCTTCTTAAGAGTCTTCTTCTTAGGAAGTCTTTTTGATATTTTGGAAAAGCACAAACCCAAATTAATGAAAGATTCAAATGAGGCTTTGTTAACCGGTTTGGGAACCGGACCGGTAGAGTTAGGGAACCGGCCGGTTTCCGGTTAAAAAGCGGAACCGTTTTAACCGATTAGGTTTACGGTTGGCTCCTCAGCGAGCAGGTTCGGTTAAAACCTTCAAAACCCCTTTTTTTATTTTGTATTATATATATATATTATCGTATTTATTAGTATATTGTAGGTATATTTATATATGTTATACAAGTTTATAAGTAAAGTTTAAATATTTAACGACTACGAGGCTAACTGACATGATCAGCAATCTGAGAATATATGTGTATACATATATATATTAAGTTATATGCTTAAGTTAACACTATATACTATATATACTTATTATAATACGTATATATATCAATATACGTAGGTTATATAACTTATATATATATATATATATATATATATATATAGATATAGATATATGTTTAAGTTATATACTATATATATACACGTACTTTAAGTATACGTATATACTTATTATAACTTATATATTATAACTTATGTTATTTATAGCTTAATTGTTTTCTAAGTTTATAAATTCGTATATACATATATATATATATATAGTAAGAATATACTTATATATATATCAATATATGTATCGGTATACTTAGGTTATATAACTTAATATATATAAATATGTTTAAGTTATATATAACTTATATATATGTATAACTTAATATATATATATATATATATAACTAAAATAACTAAAATATACTAAAAATATACTTATATTTTTAATTATATATATATATATATATAAATAACTTAATATATATATATATATATATATATATATAACTAAAATAACTAAAATATACTAAAAATATATATATATATATATATATATATATGTTTAAGTTATATATATACTATATATTATAAGTATATTCTTAGTATATTTTAGTTATTTTTCAAGTATATAACTTTCTAGTTTTTAATTTAAGTATATTCTTAGTATATTTTAGGTATATTCCTAACTTTATAAAAGTAAAAATATGAACACAAGTAAATAGAAGAAAGCTCAATGAGCCATATATTTTATTCATTCTTGGATAACATTTATTTGCAAGTTGTAGTTTTTTTTAACTTACAAATAATACATGAGTAGTATAGAAATAGTCGAATAATAAAATCACCAATTTTGAACCATTTAGTTAATTTCCTCACATTATATTCGGTCATGAAATATCTTCAAAGTCTTCCATTTGGTCCGGTCCACTAGCTATCAAATCTTCAATTTCTTCCTCTTCGCCTTCCTCCGCTTCTAAGTTTTGGTTGCGTCGCTCCGCATCTAATCCAATCGCGAATGCACACTAGTACTTGCAAGCTAAAGCGGATAATGAATGTCTATGGTCTCAATTTTCCTGTCTTCGCCCGGCAAACGCGCTCTCCGAAGCCACGGTTGATACTTGAACCGTAAGGATATCTCTAGCCATTCTTGAGTATCGGATAACTTGCCTTGTACTTCTTCCATGCTAAGACGTCCAAGTCATCCGTTCCTTGATATCTACATTTGGTCACATCAAATAAAAGTTATATTCATCAAAGTTTGCACTAGAAGAAGAAGTTATGTTTGTGAATGTAAAACTTTAAACCCGATAAACCCTTTTTGCTACTTTGAGTAGTAGGGCGTGAGCCACTTGGTGTAGCACGTTCTTCCAAACTACAATAATGAGTAAAAAAAATTCGAACTCATCATCAATGGCGAGTTAAAACTGACTAAGATGGTTGAACTCCGCTTCAATTTCTAAAAATGTATAAATTTGACCAACCAAATTTTTAGTATAAGACATTTTTAAACAAGGATTTAAAAGAGAACCCAATATAAATAAAGTTGGGATGGGAAAAAATACTTCTTAAATTTGATTATCATTTCAAAAATAGACACTTGATAATAGGGTTTATGTTTATACTCTTGTAAAACTCTAGCTATTTCCGCTAAGTAGGCTAAAATTCCGGTTACCGTGGGATAGAATTGTCTAGAAAAAGCAAGAGTTGCATTATAAAAATTTTCTAAGAGCTCAACACATTCTTTAACATCTTCCCAATGCGAAAAATTTAACCAATCATCACTATCGCATTATATTTGTTGTGATTTTGTTGTATGGGAATCCTATACTCATATGCTTGTTGTAGCATAATGTAAGTGTAGTTCCACCTAGTCTCAATTTCTACTTGAATTTTTAGGTCTAAGGTTATTTTCACACAAGCATTCTTAAAATCTCTAATTCTTCCCCTATTAGCATTACAAAAAAAGAAACGCAACCGCATTTCTAATCTTTTTAGTAATCGTCAAAATAGTCAAGACCATCTTTAACAATTAAATTTAAAATGTGACAACTACATCTCACATGAAAAATATTTTCTAAATGAGGTTTAATTCTCTCTTTAAAAGACCAATCGCCTTTGTATTATTAGAAGCATTATCTAAAGCAATACAAAGTGTTTTTCTATAAATGTTAAAAAATCTCATAATAGTAGACATTGAATCTAAAATTTTCCATCATGACGACCTTTTCCTTCATCATATAAAAAAGCTATAATTCTTTTTTGCATAAGGTTGTCATCAACCCAATGACATGTAATAGCAAAAAAATCTAACTTGTTAAGACTAAGACCCAAATCGGCGATAAGACAAACATTACAATTTAAAGAATTAAATACATGGCGCAAATAAAATCTATATTTTTTAAACAAATCTATAACATCGGCTCTACAAGTACTTCTAGGAATACCCTCAAATCTGATTATAACAACGTTGAATGTAAGTAACAAATCCCATACCCGATGGAAAGGAAATGGTAAACAATCATAAGCTACCATTTTAGCTATTTCTACACGCTCTTTTTTCTTGTCATACTTAAAATTCCTACAGGTTCGTGGGTCTATCGTTATTTGAATCCCCCCCCACATTTGACCCCGTTTGCTCTCCCCAAACATCCATATGTTTGGTTCTCATATGACCATTTAGTGTACCCGTTCCACCATACTTACCCGGTTCCTTGCTTAAAACTAAATACTTGTCCATACATACATGTACCGATTGGTTTTCCCGATTCTTAGTCATAAATTTCCA
The DNA here is from genome assembly GCF_029784015.1 of Lycium ferocissimum. NCBI lineage: Eukaryota > Viridiplantae > Streptophyta > Magnoliopsida > Solanales > Solanaceae > Lycium > Lycium ferocissimum. The sequence goes on from NC_081347.1 coordinate 7,695,121, forward strand.
AACTTTAGCTGTGACTTACGAGTTCTAGGCGGTTTGTCTTGTGTATGTGATTGTGCGGGACATGTATCTCCTATGGGATTTTGGGTTGTGTTTCATCATCATCATCTAAGTCTTCATTAAAAGTGTCGGTAAAATGTTGTTGCATTGCCTCATGACCTAAAAGTGGATTATTTCCTCCAACATCAATACCTAAATTAGGTGTTTCTTCCACAAATGTTTCCTCATTAAGCCCACGCCTAACAATACCACTACTACTACTACAGCTGCACGTCTTAATCTCTTTGACATTATTAAATAGAATTAATTTAAATCACAATCAAATAAATCACAACAAATTAAATTGCTAGAATTAAATTGCGTAAATTAAATTGCGAAAAATAAATTGCTAGAATTAAATTGCGAAAAATAAATTGCTAGAATTAAATTGCGAAAAATAAAGATAGAGTTGGAACGAAGGTACCAAATTGCCGGATTAATTTCCAACAAAGTGAAGGTCGCTAGAATTGCAAATCCACCAAAGCTTTACTGATTGTTGCAAAATCACCAACTCCACCAATAATATTATAATTGCAAAATTAATAATTGAAACTATAATAAGACTTTGTAATATTTATTTGAGAGAAATATAAAGTGACTAATTATTGCAAAGTAACTATAATTGAGAGATTGAGATTTGAGAGAAAGAGAAGAGTGAATTGGTGTGAATTAAAATGAAAATGAAGAAGGGTTTATATAGGGGTGAGGGATGGGTTAAAGTGTTAAAAAAAAAAGTTTGGGGGTTGGGGGGCCAAAAATTAAGTTTTTTTTTGACCGTTTAACGGCCATTTTGCAAATGGCCGATTTGCCAGCTGGGTCCCGATTCCTTGACCCAATGCGATTTGTTTTAAAAAAAAAAAAATTTAATTTAACGGTTAAACCGGTCGGTTCCGGTTTCAAAAAAATGAACCTGGACGGTAAAAAAATTATGATTAAGGAACCGTTTCTACGGCTTCGGTTCGGATTCTTCGGTTTTTTTTTGGTCCGGTTCCGGTTTTAACCGGTTGACGGGCTTAGATCCAAATAGAAATCGTGAATGCAAAAACCAATATCAAAGTGTAAATAAACTAAGAAAAAGTGAACCCAAAAGCACATTTTATCGTGGCATTTGAAAACCAAATCTGAGTGTATAATAAATCGAACCCAACAACTATATTTTATCATCACATTCGAAAACCAAATCCAAGAGAGTATAAACTAAGAAATTGAATCCAAAAATACATTTTATCATTACGCTCGAAATCCAAATGTAGTGTGTATATATAAACTAAGGACCGTTTGGCCATGAGAATTATTCAACTTTTTAAGAAATATTTTTTTCACTTTATTTGAAATTTGGAAAAACAACTAAAACCTTATTTTCACTTTCAGTACATTCAAACAACTCTTTGTAAAAAAAAAATATAACCAAACACAACTCCAACTTCAAAACTTCAAAAAAAAAAAAAAAAAAAAAAAGTGAAAAAATACAAAGCTTATTTTCATGTAGCAACCAAACATCTTATATATATATACAAAAAGAAAAAACTGGTATTAGTGAACCCAAATAACATGTTTATCATGGCAGTCAAACTTCAAAGCTAAAAAAAAAAAAAGGTGGAGTGTTAGCAGCGTACATTGAGACGTATGGAAAGACGTAATCCATCCAAATGGTAGCTTCATTTCGAAAGCAAGGAGTAATGCAAGTCCAAAGAGTTAAAAGATGAAAAAAAAAGGAGCTAAGAATTTCCAAATGGTAGCTTCATTTTTCTATAGTGGAGGAGTAGCAGTGCAAGTCCACAGAGAAAAAAAGAGCTAAAGAAGAGAAGTTAGCTAGCCTTCACAATAAATGCTATAATACACCCAGTGTATTGTAGTAAAAAAAAAACTAACGTATTTAATTACCCAAAATGAACCTTTTCGCCTGAAACTTGGGGAAAAAACTACCCCAACTGATGTTTTACTTACAAACTTTAATCAAATTATTATTTATTTCATTGTAGCGTATGATTAAATTTTAGTTTATCATAAAATAATTTATATTCATAAGAAATAATCTTATATAATTAACTTTCGTATTAAAATAAAATGAGGCATAAATTATTTGTGTTAATTTGGAATTTAAAATCTAGTAAAAATATTGCTTTTATTAGTGCAAACAACTTGAAGGGTATTTAAGTGATTTTAACAAAACAAAAAATGCTTATCAACCCTTCTTTGTCAAACACTTCAGCTGCTTATTATCAGTTTTAGCATTTTTATTCAAACACATAACTGCTTATTCATTAAATCAGCTTCAACACTTAAAAGTATTTTTCAACACTTCGCTTCGGCCTATTTAAAAATCGCCCATTTAAACAGTCCTAAAAAGACATTTTGATACAATATATACATATCTTTAGTTTACAAAATTTAAAAGTTTCTTTATTTTCTTAAATTCCATGCTAGTTAAACAACGACAAACAAATTTAAACATATTTTCTTACTCCCTCCATCTCAAATTATCTGTCATTTTTTTATTTTACACGTCCTTAAGAAATATTAATTAGAAGGGGTATTTTACTAGCTTTACCTTTATTTATGTCTAAGTTATAATCCCTCTACATTAAATGTTTATTCTATTTATGTGTGATCTACATGAGTGACGAAATTTTACTAAGGGTAAAATGAAAAAAAAAATTATTGTGTCTTAAACTTCTAAAATGACAAATAATTGAGATAATTATTTTTAATAACCACGACAAATAATTTGAAACGAGAAGTGCTAACAAACATGGCAAAAGCCAAAAAGAGAGGTAAAATGAGGGAGAGGGAGGGAGTATTGCAGGAATTGAGGGATTTACCCATAGAAATGGGGCTTTGGAAATTATTGTCCAATTAATTAATTAATTACAATGGGTGAGAGAGAATTGGATTAGGAGAACATGAGGATATATTAGGAATTCGGAAAATTGGCTAGAAGACGGACTGCAAGCCTTTGTTTTCTATTGTTAAATTTCTTCTTCAATTCCAAATTGACTCATTTATGGGAGAGACAGTCGCGAATTGTCCTTCTTTTGGGGTGGTCTTTAAATTTTGCCCCTCATATTTGAAATCTTTAAATTTTGCCCTTCGGCTAAAACCCATGGGTTCCAGGTTCGAACCCCCACTCAGTCAAAAATTTAAAAAAAAATCGCAAGGCAGAGTTTTTCGCTATATACACTTGATAAGGAATTACCAAAGTTATGCGGACCGCATACTTATGCCTTATTGGCAATAACTTTGGTAATTCCTTCACAAGTTTATGCCGGGTCCTTCATACTTATGGGCAAATTTTTAATGGGTAAACTTTTAGTTAAGCCTTAACTAAAAATCTTTTCCTAGTTATGCCTTATGGGGCAGACTTTTAGTTAAGACATAACTAAAAGTATGCCCCATAAGACATAACTTTTCCTTCAGAAATACACTTTGTCTTATAAGGCAAATTTTTAGTTATCTTGGAAAAGTTCCGCCTTATGGGGCATACTTTTAGTTATGCCTTATGGGGCATACTTTTAGTTGTGTCTTAATTAAAAGTACGTAGGCATAGGAAAAAAGACTTTTAGTTAAGGCTTAACTAAAAGTTTGCCCATTAAAAGTTTGCCCATGAGTATGCGGATCAAAGATAAACTTGTTAAGGAATTAGTTATCCTGGACCCAAAGATACTTATGCCAAGTCCGCCTAAGGCATGAGTATGCCGGATCCGGCGAGTAATTCCTTAACAAGTGTATGCGAGGGTCAAGCAGATACACCGCGACCAAACCTTGCCTTGCAATTTTTTATTTTATTTATGCTTGAGCGGGGCGTGAACGCTCAGGGTTGCAACGCGAAGGGCAAAAATTAAAGACCAGCAATATGAGGGACATAATTTAAAGACCACAAATATAAGGGGCAAAATTTAAAGACCACCCCAAAAGAAGGGCAATCCGTGCGAAAAAATGTTTATGGGACCCACCTTTTTTTGTTTTCCCTTTCCATCTGCACAAAACTGAATGTACAGCTCAAATACTTTGCTTCAAATATTATGTAGAGAATTATTACAAGGTAATTTACATAAAGAAACCCTGAGCTTTATTAAGCACTAACTATTTTGCTTTTGGAAAAGTAACATTCTTTCCTTCTGTACAAAGAAAAATAGGATCATTAGTGCTTTTACTTTATTGTTATCTTTAATTACAATGAAGTCAAGTCATCGATGATAAAGAATTGCTTGCTTGGATATTATCTTACTTTTACACATTTAACATATTTTATTGTTTCAAATAAACAAGGCTCACAATTTGTTGAGTAAAGTTTCAGTTTTTATATGTTTTATTTAGATTATTTTTATTAATAGTGTGTTGAAGACTGAAACATTTTGCTCAACGAAGACTTTTTCGACTTTTGCGGCAAATTAAAATAGAAAAAGCTTTTCAACGCAATGGGTCTTTTATTGAGGAGATTATCGAAAGTGATTGATTAATATTAATTATTTTCCAATAATAGCACTAAATTGTTAAAAAAGTAAATAAAAATAATTTAGTAAAAATAGATTGCACATACTCCCTCAGTTTCAATTTGTTTGTCTTAATTTTCTTTTTGGTCTGTTTAAAAAAGAGTGTTTCTTTCCTAATTTGATAACTCTATAATTCCAACAATCCACGTGGCATGTTGAAGGCCACAAAATTAAAAGACATTTTGGTAAATAATATACATATCTTTAGTTTAAGACCACAAAATTAAAAAAAAAAAAAAAAAAATCTATGCCCAATTAAATCTAAACATATTTTCGTACTAATAAACATGCTAAAAGCCTAAAAGAGAAGTAAAATGAGGGAGTATTATGGGAATTGGGGATTTACCCATTGAAATGGGTTTTTGGAAATTGTTGTCTAATTAATTACCATGGGTGAGAAGAACGTAAGGATATATTAGGAATTCAGAAAATGCAGTGTCCCATTTGGATGTCTCTAATGCAAAAGCGGGTTTATTTTAGTAGTCAAATGTTGGTAGGAATAGTTGGAATATGTACTTGACAATGTACGTGATATATTTATTTAAAAAAAGGGTTTAAAAAAAGGGTCAAGAACCGACCAAATTAATTGATAAAAGGAGAACCAATGAAAAACCGATTTAAATGATTTGATTTGGTTTTGTTAGGACTGACCCAACTTATACGAGCCCATTAGCTGAGGGCCCAATTACTTAGTAGTTTTTCTTTACTTGATAACCTTATTTTTCCTTACAGTGTAATAGTCTAGTTTTGCAAATCCTTAAGTTGTATATAAGTATAGAAGGTTCCAGATGTACGACGGATTGATTCATTATTTCAATACACAAAATATCTTCTCTGTAAATTCTCTCTCTTCTCTCTCTTCATTTTCTCTTTGGCTTTACTTCCGTAAATTCAATTTCTGATTCGAACTTGGTATCAGAGCAGGGATTCAAGTAGGTTTCGATCTCAATTTTCGACCGATCCTACCCTTGCGCATTTCCATGGCATTTTGGATTTAAGGTTTTTCAATTTCGATCTAGGGTTTCTAATTTGGGGATTTCAGTCAATTTGGTTCGATCTTCGTTCAGTTTTGCGATCTAGGGTTTCCAATTTGAGGATTTCAGTCAGTTTTGGTTCCAGTTCGTTGAAAGTAGCTCATCGAGGTTACATTCGTGTTTGCAAGTTGTTAACAAGGCCTAACTTCTTCAGGTTTTGAAGAAGGACTGTAATATCTGATAATTTCATCACTTTTCAAACTGTGCATTTGTGAATTTTAGTTGAAATGGGTAGCAACAATAATACTTCGAACAATAATCGACTTACAAATAATAGTACTAGTACTGATGGCTTTACTCCATTTTCGGTTGAACCAACACATGCTTTCTATGTACATCCCTCGGATAGTCCAGGGACTCGTTTAATTTCTGATATTTTTGATGGGAATGGATTTGTACTTTGGCGTAAGAATATGTTAGTAGCATTGTCCGCTAAGAACAAATTAGGAATTCTGACCAGTCATGAGGCAAAACCTATTGAGGACTCTCCTTACTATCCTTACTGGGAACGTTGCAATGACATAGTCATTGCCTGGATACCTAATTCATTAACCAAAGACATAGCCTCGAGTGTGATGGGTTTTAGTAATGCTAAAGACATATGGGATGATATTAATGACAGGTTTGGGCAATCTAATGGTTCTAAATACATTCAATTACAGAGAGAATTAGGGTCCATTAGTCAGGGTTCCTCAAACATTGCTTCATACTTCACAAGACTCAGGGCTTTATGGGATGAACTGAATAATGCCTATGTGGGCCCTGTTTGTACTTATGGTGCCCTTCCCAAACACACAGAGGAACAAAAACTCTATCAGTTCCTAGGTGGGTTGAATGATTCGTATTTTTACCTGTAAGAGCACCATTCTCATGAAGACACCCCTTCCATCAATTAGCAAGGCTTACTCCATGCTGCAATATGATGAAAGACAAAAGGAATCCTCTAAGACCCATCCTCAGTTTTTCAAATGAGTCAGCCTCTTTCTCTGCATCCACTTCCAACTTCTCCAGAGGTGTCAATCAAAGAGTACAGTTTGATGTTAGAAAGAATTATCCAAATGCATCCATATCTTCCCTCTTTTGTAAGTTCTGTAAAAGGACAGGGCACATCATGGATAAGTGCCACAGGCTTCACGGTTACCCTTCAGACTTCAAATTCACCAAGAACAATGCCAACAATGCCCCTTCTCCAGATTCTAGGTTCCCAAAGAACAAAAGAATGGCTTCATGTGTTCAATCTGACAGTTACCTAGACTCTGGTGGATCTGGTAATCCAACTCTATCAACTGGTGTTATTCCCAGGTCATCTGATCCTTCAGGTCATGGTTTCAGTCCTGAACAATATCAACACTTGATGACTTTATTCAAACACTCTCAATTCTCCCCTTCTTTCACCCCTGATGCCTTCAGTAGTGAACAGGCTGTTTTGCTAACTTTGTAGGTATGGTTAGTTGTTCTGTTTTCACTGCAACTGGATATAGTGTTTGTGCAAGTTCATTCCTAGATAAAAACCCTTGGATTTTGGATTCCGGGGCCACTAACCATATGAATCCTCATAAACACCTTCTTCACAATCTCCAACCCTTAGCTATACCTTACCTTATTACTTTGCCTAATGGTTACAAAGTTAAAGTTGTGTCAACTGGATCTTTAGTCCTTAGACCTGATATAACTCTAGCTAATGTACTATTAGTTCCATCTTTTCAATTCAATCTCATTTCTATTCACAAGCTAATCACTCAATTACAATGTCATGCACTATTCACCAGTACTCATTGCTTCTTACAGGGCCTTTCTCTAAGGAAGCCACTGGAAATTGGTAGAGCTACTCATGGTTTATATCTTTTCTATCCTGATGTCTCCTCTACATTACCTAATAGTTCACATTCTATTCCCTCATGTAATGCTTTAAATTGTGCTTCTATTAGCTCAGTAGAACATGTTTCCTCTACCCCTAGTACCACTCCTACTTGTAATTCTGTTAATAAGACTGACTTGTATTGGCACTAAAGATTGGGGCACATGCCTTTTAATAAAATGAGATCCATTCCTTTCCTGTCTGATAAACTGTCTTCCAAACAGTCTTTTCTATGCAATGTTTGTCCTATGGCAAGACAACAAAGGCTTCTTTTTCCTGATAGTACAATCCACTCTACTGTTCCTTTCCAATTGGTCCACATAGATACTTGGGGACCATACAATGTTAAAACTTACAATGGTTTTAGGTATTTCTTGACCTTGGTTGATGATTATACCAGGGTCACTTGGACCCATCTTATTTCCTCCAAAAGCAATGCCCTGTGTATCATTAAGGCCTTTACTTTGATGGTTAAAGTCCACTTTAACTCAAATGTCCAGTGCTTCCGATCTGATAATGCCTTTGAACTGGGCAACAGTTCTGAAGCACCACTTTTCTTTGCAAATAATGGCATTTTATACCAAACAACCATCCCATATTCACCCCAACAAAATGGGGTTGTTGAAAGGAAGCAAAAACACCTTCTTGAGGTATCCAGGGCCCTACTTTTCCAATCTAAACTACCCCTTAGGTTTTGGGGTGAGTGTGTCTTAACTGCTACTTACCTAATAAATAGACAACCTTCCACTGTTCTACACAACATGGCTCTTCTCCACCCTATCACCATCTCAAATCCTTTGGGTGTCTTTGTTTTGCTACAACTCCTAAACCTGGCAGGGATAAATTCCAATCCAGAACCATTTCCTGTGTTTTCTTGGGGTACCCTTGTGGAAAAAAGGGGTATAAACTGCTAAATCCTACTTCTAATTCTGTGTTCTTCTCAAGAGATGTTGTTTTTCATGAACATGTGTTCCCTTACACCTCTTCCACCTCATCATCTACTTTTCCTATTATTCCACATCCATTTGTTGACTCTCCTGAAGTTTCCATTCCCCTATCTTCTCATCCAATTCCTTCTCTTTCTCCTGCATTTGTTCCTTCACCTCCTTTTCCTCATCTTATTCCTCTAATTCGAGAAAGGCAATCTACCAGACAACCTAAACAGCTCTCTTACCTTTCAGATTACATATGTTCTTCCTCTGTTTTGCCTCCTTCCCCTGCCCAGGTTTCTAGTTCTAAATTGCACCTACATGAACCCCAACATTACCAGCAAGCCGCTTCTAACCCTGATTGGCAGGAGGCCATGCTAAATGAATTTAAGGCTCTTGACGCAAATCAGACTTGGGATGTTGTGCCTCTTCCCCCTCACAAAAAGGCCATCCCTTGTAAGTGGGTGTACAAAATCAAACAAAGGGCTGATGGTTTCATTGAAAGATATAAGGCTAGGTTAGTCATTAGCGGTGATACACAAAAGAAAGGGGTTGACTATACTGAAACTTTTTCCCATGTTGTCAAATTAACTGTAACACCTCGTATCTTTAACCTAAGCTTTGACCATGATCCTAGACTTAGAAAATCAGATAAAGGATGTGAGAATTGGAATTTCCCTGTTCAGTTGTAAGATGGGGGTTTACGCCCATGAACAGTGATCGTATTTCAGTATACGGGCCGTATTTCAAAACGTAAACTGGTACCAAGGATTTTTGAGCATTCTGGAATTTGGCATTTGGATGTTACATTGTTAAATACAGACTGTATTTCAAAATATGGCCCGTATTTCAAAACTTATTTGTAATTTGGAAAAACTTCCTTGATGAAAGTTGTAGAGCTTTGAAATGCCTTTCCAACGGTATATTATGGGGGTCAAACGGACATCTGTACAAAGAGTTATGGCCATTTTACTGAAGAGACGCAGTGTAGTCCATACGGAATACGGACCGTATTTCAAAATACGGCCCGTCTTTCAAAATACGGCCGATACTTCTTTGGACGTAAAATACAATTTTCCGGAGAACACTCTATATTCGTCCATATCGGTTCAAATCATTATTTTTCATTCCTTCAAGCCCTAGAACGACCTCCTACCCTCTTGCATCATCAAGAACACCAAGGTAAGCCTACTCTAATCATTCCAAGTCAATTCTAAAAGATACTCTAATAATCTAAGCAAGAAATCATTGTTCCTAATCTAGGGTTTTCAAGAAAACCCATCCAAGGTTTAAGAATCAAGATTTAGGAAATCTTCTCAAAATTCAAGTCTTTAATTCAAGATTTTGGAGCAATTAAGGTATGTAGAACTTCCATCCCACGTGGGAATGTCTACGTTCTTCCCCGTATGCTCCGTTTCTTGATATCCATGAAGTTCAAATCCTGGGCTTAAAACCCAACATATTGGTAGCCCGTATTTATATATTTGTGTACATGAATTTTGTATCTATATTCTTTAGTGTATTCCTAATCTTCCATTACGGTTATTAGGAACCCTAGCTTAATCCATGAATCATGAATTCTTCCTCATTTGTTCTCATTATGTTTATATGAAATTTTATGATTTTATGTAACAAGTTACAAGCATGTTTTCAAGTCAATTATATATATAATTACGAGCTATTATTATTACTCATGAATCAAGAACGTGTTTGCAAGACTACGACAAGTTATCTCATGAAACCATATTACAAGATATTTCATGAAACCATGTTACAAGTTATTTCGTGAAATCATGATTTCAAGTTATTTACAAGTTATTTCACAAAATCATGGGCTTCTTAGCCAACTATATCATGTTCATATTTTTAGAGTTGCTTAGTTACCGAGAAGTGCTCGAAGCCTAAAACTATGTAGCCACCGTAGGATAAGGGTTGTCGACGGGAGGCAACACCTTCGTTATGCGCAGTTTGGATCCTTACATGCTTATTATTACTTAAATCTCTTATCCCTGGCAAGGTGTGAGTGTTCTTGGTAGGACGCAAGTACCGAGATCATGTTGTCGGTTATACTATAGCATTCCCCCACGTTACAAGCAGTTTTATATACATGTATTTCCATTGATTTACTATTTTCGGACTTTACTCACGTTTCATACTCATGTTCGTTACATTTAGTTTCGGTTCATGTCCCATACCTATGTTGTGCCATGTTCTTCATTTTCGAAAGTTTTACATACTAGTACTATTCACCATGTACTAACGTCCCTTTTTGCCCGGGGCACTTCACGGTGCGGATACCGATTTTCGAGGAGCATACGCTGCGCTCGCGCATGGGATCACCCTCGGTTATCAGCTTATTAGTGAGCCCCGGCTCCTCTCGAGGTTCAACACGGAGTCCGTATTAGTATGCAGTTTATGGTAGTCTGGGCCATGTCCACGGTAGTTAGTATTCGAGACATGTTTTAGAGGTTTCATAGATAGATGTTAGTTCACAGAGTCAGTTATACTTTCATGTTTGCAGACTATTACGTTTTCATGAATTCTCATGCTATGAGATAATTTCAAGACTTTATTCCGCAACTTACATTTTTCATGATTCATTTAAATTGCATCGTATAATTATATTGTTTTGATGCCCATATTGACAAGCAAGCCATGAGGTTCGCTCGGACACATGCAAGCGAGCCGAGTGCGTGTTACGCCTGAGGCCATGGTTCGGGGCGTGACATTAACAACCATCAAGTGCCTTTTATCCTTGGCTGTTAAGAGAAACTGGACTGTGTATCAACTTAATGTCAACAATGCTTTCTTGCATGGGGATCTTCATGAAGAGGTTTATATGCAAGTCTCTTCCACAACCACTTCTTCCCCTTTGGTTTGCAGACTAAAAAAAAATCTCTTTATGGCCTCAAACAGGCTTCTAGACAGTGGTTCTCCAAATTGTCTGAAGTCCTGCTTTTAAGAGGCTACATTCCCAGTAAAAATGATCCTTCTTTGTTCACCAAAGTGTCTGATGGTTCCCTTGTGGTGTTAGCTGTATATGTAGATGATATATTACTGGCTGGGGATAATATTTCTGAACTGGACTCTTTGAAACTGTTTCTAAACAATCAGTTTAAGATTAAAGACTGGGGTGTTGTTCATTATTTTTTGGGTCTGGAAGTTTCCACTCATCCTCAAGGCTACTGTGTCAGTCAACACAAGTACACATCTGGTCTCCTTGCTGAGTACAACTGTTCCCAGTTCACTCCTGTGGTTACTCCTTTAGATCCCTCTACTAAACTCTCCAAAGAGATTGGGGATATATTACCTGATTTTAGTTCTTATAGACGACTCATTGGAAAGTTGAATTTCCTCCAACATACCCGGCCTGACATTGCCTATTCAGTGCAACATTTGAGTCAATACCTTCAAGCTCCCAGGGATCCTCACATGTTGGCTGCATTACATGTTTTGAGATATCTTTCAAGTGCTCCTGCTCAAGGAATTTTGCTTTCCAACTACCCAGATACATCTCTCATTGCTTATTCAGACTGTGACTGGGCTGCCTGCCATACTTCTCGGAGGTCTGTCACTGGTTTTTTTTATATCTCCTGGTGGCTGTCCTATTTCTTGGAAGTGTAAGAAACAACCCACCATCTCTCTTTCTTCTGCTGAGGCGGAGTACAGGGCTTTACGCAAAGTAGTGGCTGAACTTTCTTGGCTAATTCGGTTACTTGGTGATTTGGGCTTGTCTGTCACTGCTCCAGTCCCTGTATATTGTGATAACCAGTCTGCTTTACAAATTGCTAAGAATCCTGTCTTTCATGAGCGTACTAAGCACATCGAAATTGACTGTCATTATGTTCGAGATTGCATACATCTTTGGTTTGATTAATCTTCTTTTTGTTAAGAGTGCAGATCAACTAGCAGATATATTCACCAAGGCCTTACCTGGTGCTCCTCATCATTTTCTTCTTAGCAAGCTTGGTGTGTTTACACCCTCCAGCTTGAGGGGGGCTGTTAGGACTGGCCCAACTCATACGAGCCCATTAGCTGAGGGCCCAATTACTTAGTAGTTTTTCCTTACTTGATAGCCTTATTTTTTCTTACAGTGTAATAGTCTAGTTTTGCAAATCCTTAAGTTGTATATAAGTATAGAAGGTTCCAGATGCACGACGGATTGATTCATTATTTCAATACACAAAATATCTTCTCTGTAAATTCTCTCTCTTCTCTCTCTTCATTTTCTCTTTGACTTTACTTCCGCAAATTCAATTTCAGATTCGAACAGGTTTTAATATTTAATAAATTTACTCAATTGATTTGGTTTCATTTTAATTAAGGAAAATCGTCCCTAAACCGAATCATAAACACCCTACACTGGGGTGTAGAATGACACAATTATTAGACAAGTATATTAGGCGTACATGTTTTAAGTAAAATAAAATCACTGACGCGATAGTTGAAATGAGTTATCTGGCATATCATATTTTCTAAGACGGAAAAAACTCAAGTAGTCCCTTAGGTATGGGGCTAGAAATATTTTTTTCCTTTATATATAAACCATTAAATATTCTTTATGTTTGAGAAATTTGATATCTTTGGTCCTTGGCTAAACCAAACCTTAGATACTAGTAACAGAAAAAAACGGAGAAAACGATGAAAATGGTCCTTAATATGTAAAGGTTGGATTTATTTTGATCCTTAATATGTAAAAAGGTCCTTAATATGTAAAGGTTGGATTTATTTTGATCCTTTATATATATATATATATATATATATATATATATATATATATATTACTTAACATATACAGTCCTTAATGTAGTTGAAAGATGACACTTTTGATCCTAAATCCTAAAACAAACTATTCCCCCTTACTGTCAAAGTTAATTGAGAAATTTAGACTCTTGACTTTACAAGAAAAGATGCTCCAACACAAAACTGACGCACCACATACAAAGAATAAATTCTTGAATTGATGTTAGAATTTGAATCAAACAGTACGGATAAAATATAAAAACACGCCACTCCCAAACTTTGTTTAACAAGCTTCATTTGTTTATTTTCATATTTCCTTTCTTTCTGGCTGTGCCACGGAATAGCAACAAAGAAAATCTAATAGCATATTTGGCTTATCCAAATGTATTGAATTTTATTTTAAGTGTTGAAATATATATTATAAATAAGCAGTTATGTGTTTGAAACTTCGAATAGAAGTGCCGAAACATATAACAAGCAGTCACTTTGTTTGATTAAAAAAAATGTTGATAAAGATGTTCTTTGTTTTAGAATGATTAAAATACCTGTTAAATCTTAACAATTTTTTTTTTTTTTTTATAAATTCAACACTTTCTTTGTGGAGAAAAAGAAGAAGAGGAATGATAGATATGGAGCGAAGATGAAGGGTGTGTTGGGTATGGAGGAAAATGTCTTCCTGGAAAACGTGTTTTTGGAAAATACGTGAACTTCTACTTATTTTTTCATGTTCGGTTGGTTAGTGGATAATAAGTGAATTTCTTGCTTATTTTCTCATGTTCGGTTGGTTACTAGAAAATATTTTTGCCGAAAATCCTACCCAAACCCCACCCCCACCACACCCACCCTCCACCACCCTCGAACACACTTCATTTTCACCCACCCCTACCCCACAACACCACCCACCCAACCCCAACCCCACACCCGTCCCCCTCCCAAATTTTCTATTTCATAAATTTTATTTTACTTTTATAAAACTTCTATAAATTTTTTTTATCAAAGTAAAAAAAGTATATGGAGTAGAAAATTCGGGAGGGGGTAGAGTCGCTGGCGTGGGGGTTGGGTGGGTGGTATAGAAAAAAACTTTTAAGAAATTTCTTTAAAAAAAAAAAAAAAAAAAAAAAAAAAGAAGAAGAAGAAGAAATGGATGGTGGTTGGAGGGTGGGGGTGTAATTGAGCTAAAGTCTACCAAAGGATTTTTTGGTGGAATGGATGCAAGTTGTAAAACTACTGTGCTCCAAAATATTCGTAGGAGATGATGCACAAAAGAGAACTAAAGAAACCCTGGTGCTGCTTTATTAAGCACTAACAATCTTGCTTTTGGAAAAGTAACATTATTTCCATATGCACAAAGAAAAATAGGATCATTAGTACTTTTACTTTGTTGTTATCTTTAACTACAGTGAAGTCAAGCCATCGATGATAAAAAAATTGCTTGAATATTATCTTACTTTTACTCATTTCAAATAAAAAAGGCTCACAATTTGTTGAGTAAAGTTTTATTTTTTTATTTTTATTAATAGTGTGTTGAAGATTGAAATATTTTGCTGGATGAAAACTTTTTCAACTTTTTGCGAAAAATTTAAATAGAAAAAGCAATTCAAGGCAATGAGTCTTTCATTAAGAAGAAAGCGATGTGATTCACTTTTTCTTTCTTTTTCCAAAAAGAGATAGGCACGTTAAAGTTCCTGTATTTTTTTATTTTATTTTTTTTGTAGCTTCATGGCCTTGTGCTTTTAGTTGTCCATTGCGTACATATTATAACAAAATTTTGGTGCAGGGAGGGTGGTGGTCTTTGAAGTAATTTCCTACTTCCTTCTATCAAAGTTCAAAGAAAATCCTAATAACAATAATAATTCTAATCACAAGTGGAGTAAAGCATTAGAAGCTGCTTAATTAAAGAAACATTCATCTTTCATTTTGCAA